>NC_090728.1:148593812-148868812 GCF_036898095.1 Palaemon carinicauda
TTAGAAAAGCGATGACTTTGCCTGTAAAATGTTGAGAATTCCCAACACCAGAACGGATTAAAATGCTTTGCAATGTCATACAGCGCAGATTAATTGGTTAAGTCTGGGTTCTTGGCACCCTAACACTGAAAGCCATTGACACCGATATCATTTGTTATAAATTATAAAAGGAGATTCAAGTTAAAATTATATAAAGGAAAAGATCATTATAAATGTTCAATACCTTTCAGTAGACTTCATTCGATGCAGTGTTGATGCGAGCAGTTATTTCCACCAGTTCAAGCCAAAGTTGCGCTCAATGTCTGGCACAGATGAAGGTAATACAAACATGAGATTCAAATATATTGCAGACATTTGCGTCGTGTTTTCTGGGTCATGACTCCTCCACATTCTGGGAGGTGGAAACTTGATATCATCGAGTAAAACCAAAACAGGTCTTTCCTGAGTAAAAGGATTTAGGGTGATATGAACAGGACATTTCAATATGGAGAGAATGACTGTTATGTAACTTTGATAGATAGATGCAAAGAGAAAGATAAATAAACCTTTATTTTCTATTAAATGTTTTATTTTATCCTTACCAGTGCTCTGCAGTTTGATAATTGACATTTATCCTTTTACATGAAAGCTATTGACTCATTCCAAACGTATTGATTTATTCCAAAGATAGAAGTATGTAATGTAACGAGTTCTTCTTCTAACTTTATACATTATAAATTTGATTATCACACATAATAAATAACCAATTCAGTTATCACTTCCATATAGATGAATTTGTATCCATATGATTTTTGTGAGCAACATGATAGAAACATTTCAGAAAACATACCTCAGCTTATCTTTTACAGTTTACAGAAAAAAAAAAAAAACAATATTTGAAACTGGATGTTGGGTATTAGAAAGGAAAAGAAATTGACTGAAATTTAGTTGAGTACTTTATTTTTTTTCAGCTTTAAGCACATGGGAAACTATTTTTGGTTAATTACTTCATTAAGACAAAACGGGAAATAAAAAACTTTAAAGAAAAAATGTACTGGCCTTTAGTTATTAGAAAAAAAAAACCGTTATCATGGGTCAAAGAGTTTAAAATGGTTTTGTTCAAACAGGATAAAATCAAACTGTTTAAAACGTGATATTGATTCAGAAGGATGAGTTAATTAAGGAAGGCCATAGGGAGTAACGATAAGGAATGAGCCTTCCCAAAGAAAAACGAATAGATGTGAAAGTTTGCAAGAATGAACCTTGATTATTAGTGTTTTCGTATCTGATCCATTCATTATCGTTCAAACTTTGCTGTTGCAACTCAAGATAATCTTGGAAAGGTCATCAGAGGTCATCTCTGAAGCTTTAATAGGATGTTGCGAAAGTGGCGTAGTCAAATTCACGCATTTCTGATAAATAACTGGGTGATCCATCACTTTTTATCAGAAACAACACTGATTTTAATCACGAAATATGAATCTCTTACTGAGAGAGCAATTTTAGAGTGAATTTTTAATTCGAGAATTGTAATTAGCGATTCATAGGGAATACGTGAAGTTGCTGAAATACATACTATGTGTTTTATGAAAAGCTTACAATGCGAAGAGACAAAACTTAGAAATTCTTAAGGAATTAATTAAGATGTGATATAAATGTAATATTTTGTTAATATTAGGAGTAATTTGAAAGATAGGTACATTCTAAAACATTTCACCTTTGTATTATGAATAGTTCTTCCGTTATTAAGAAATGAAAATTAAAATGGTAAAAAATTCCAACGGCATGAACAAAAAATGAAAAATAAGATGTACAATTTAAATTCTACTCTCCACAATTTATTGACGGAATGAGAATGTTCAGGGAAATTTATCTTAACTTTGGAGTTGTTATTACAATCCTTAACACACTCGGCTTATATATGACTGTTAAACACTAATCTTTCAACGAGTTTAGTGTCCTATTTTTCTTTAAATTTCTCTCTTGCTCTTTTGATATAAGTTTTAGGGAACAAATTTCCTGTTGCTAAATTACCATATTTTGACGCTCATCTCATCACTTAAGACAAACGCGGTCTAAACTTATAGTTTATATTATACATTATGCATTAAGACCAAATATTCTGTTAAAATCTATAACAAAGAAAATAAAGAAGAAAGTTAATACACGCTATTACATATGTAGACATAAAGAAAAAGAATTGCCACAGAAAATTTTGGCTTGAACTAACAAAGGCTGCTATAACCTGCAAATCAGTTTGAAAATCATTCACTTAAAACAGCTTATAAAAAGGTCTAATTTGCATAAATTCTCCTTCCCCAGAAATCATCGAAGAATTCTGCAACATTCCAGAGACTGAAGGTTTCTCCAACGAAATCGTCTCTTTGTTAGATTATCACAAAGTCAGTAAGCACCTTCCCGAACTTCCCCTTTCTCCTATGCAAAAAGGAGAGAAATTTTCTTGCCGCAGATTCTTCTAGGGATTCCAGATTTCCCTGAGGCAAAAATATAAGGAGTTTTATAGGAATCTGGAAAAAGGATGAAGACAAACAGTCCAGTATTTCCAGGCAGAGAGGCCAAAGGAGTGACAAGAATATTGGCTGTCTTGCTGCTCTTGCATCATGAGAAAGGTTGTTACTTTCAGTGATTGACGGATTGACGAGAAAGAGTTTGTGAAAATGAAGTAAGGAAAATAGGATTGAACTGGATGAGGTTATGGAACTCCTTACTTGGGAAAAGTAGATAAAAGAAAATTTACTCCTATTAATAGTAACCTTGTTTTTACTAACAACGTTTGAATTTTTAACGTGGGCTGTCTCATAGTCGCTTCAGTAAATCTATTTCAGGAATAGTCAAATTATGGAACGTAATTAAAGTAAATATATTCTATTAGTACACAGATATTATTAACTTTTATGAATATAATTAGATATACAGAGGCGTTTGAGCAATATTTTCTGTAACTATTAATAGGCTACCACTAAAATTGAGTAACTTTTCCCATTCCTTATATAGCTCGGGAGAGGAAAATCTCTCTATTCTCTATAATCACTCTCTTGTAATTTATAACAATATTTGTTCTTCCCCTAAAAAGACTATTTTATCGCATTTTCTAAGTACACGTGAAAAAGAAAAAAAAACCTAGGATCGTATAATTAAAACTATAATATTTCTAATAAACGTTTACTTTTTTTTTACCTTGTTATTCATTACACATTAAACACCAATTCCTTTATGTGACTGATCTCCCTGTTATCAAATGCACTGTCCTTTAAATTTATATAAAACTGCATATGGTACTTTTTTTCTTATTTACAACAACTCCTATTCTTCTATTTTCATTTAACAACGCAATGAACACCAATGACAGTAGTTACTCATCACATTATAGTTACGTCTTGAATAAACGAAATATCACACTCTTTTCCTTAATTTGTAAAGTCTAAAAATTTACTTTCTAACCACTTTCTCTAAAATAACTTACGTGCACATTTTTCGAAAAAAAAATTACTGCCAATAGTTATATATTTTAGTATGCATCATTAAAATTTTAAATTAGATCAATTTGCTGTGAAATCCCAATCTGCTAACTCTCTCTCTCTCTCTCCTCTCTCTCTCTCTCTCTCTCCTCTCTCTCTCTCTCTCTCTCTCTCTCTCTCTCTCTCTCTCTCTCTCTCTCTCTCAACTATCCGCTGGTTTTGCATTCAGAATAAACTATCATAATTACTAGTTTTGCCATTCGCAACTAAGCAAATCGGAATAGATATTATTTTTATTTCTCCTTCATTCTCATACAAATTACAACTGGAAATAGACTGACTGTCTCATTTTCTTTTAACTAAAGATTTAACCAACAAATCTGCTAACAAACATCGTTGCAACCAATCACTCGCCACCCCAATGTTCGTGACTTCTTCACCTCTTAACCACACCAGACAAAAAAAACGTTCTCTTCTTTCCAAAAACATCAATAAAGTTCTTTTACTTTTGTTTCTTCAAGTGACATACCACACAGTTTTAACTTCTGTGGTATATGCTTGTACTTTACGTTTATTGCCATTAAAATCATCCACAAAATTCTCAAATTTATAGAGCTTTTTGGTGTGGTGGGAGTTAGAGGAATTCTCTCATTAAGTCAGAATTTTAAAACAAAACCTGTTTCCTCTTGGATGAAAAAATCATCCCCCCCCCCCCCCCCCCCCCCCCCCCCCCGATTTCTAAGTGTGATATTCTGAGTATTCCATTTTGCACTAGGAGGACGTCTATATTTCTAGTACTAAACCAAAAATGTTTTATTGCGAGAGAGCCATATTTATATATTTAATCAAGTGTGTCGGGTCATGTAGGCAACTCTATTGAGTCCGTTTATGCCAAATATTACAGGGTAAGCTATTTATAATTATCAGCGAGTCAATTATCATTTTTTTCTGAAATATATTGTTTAAAGGTTTAAAGATTTAAAGGTCACTCATGAATGGCAGAGGCTTGAGAAAGTGATATTGTCCTATCAAGCAGGACAATGTCCTAGAGACTGACCATATTATCTGCACCCAAGCACCGTCTCCACATAAGGTAGGACCAAGGAGGGCAGGCAACGGCTGATGATGACTCAGCATATCAACCCATAGGCTCCCCCAAAATCCCCATCCTTGGCTCACAAGGATGTTGAGGTTGCAGCGACCAAAAGAACTAACAAGTTTGAGCAGGACTCGAACCCCAGTCTGGTGATCACCAGGTAAGGACTTTACCAACAGGCCACCACAACATAAACATGTGCTGCACATCTCTGCTTATTTCATTATATATTTATATTTCTATAATTGTTATTTCATAATTATGCTGAAAGATGCATAAAGTTTTAGAGACGATAACTAAATAAGCCAAAAGCGTAAAATATGCTTAGAAAAAGAGACAGACGATATTATTATAGCAGGATGCTATAAGCCTAAGGGTTCCAACAGGGAAAATAGCTCAGTGAGGAAAGGAATCAAGGAAAAATAAAATATTTTAAGAACAATAACATCATAAATATTTCCTAAATAAACTATGAAAACTTTAACAAACCAGGAAGGGAAATTAGATAGAATAGTGTGCCCGAGTGTACCCTCAAGCAAGAGAATATTGTTAAACAGTCTCGCTCATGTAGGCGTATAGGTACTTGTATGTGCGTGCGGAGAGGAAAAATTTTTGCATTTCAGGAAAAGGGTTCACCACTCGTAAGTAAAAAATCCTGAAACAATATCATTATGTTCTTATGATCTCCGGTTGTAAAGTAAAATTATTGTTTGATGCCCTTACTCATAATATTAAAATCGATATAATTAATCTAGAAAAATACTTTAAAGAACAATTTCTTAAAATATAATTTTTTTTTAAAATATCATATAACACTATCGAACACTGAACTATTTTTGTCATTCAAACTTGAAAAGATGAATACCGACATTTAAAATCAACATATATTAATAAAAATGTGTAGATATAAAAAAATAAATGCTAAGATAATTATATAAGTACATTTTTTTTTATAAAATTCTCTTTCAAATATTTTATAGATGAAAAAAGTAACCCCAAAATAGCATTGTTTTATTGGGGCTCAATCGCCCTCCTCATCTGAGCCAATTAAAGAGGACCACAAGTTGGAAAAATAAGAAATGTTCAGAAAAATAAAAATAACCTTTGTAATCTGGAAATAAGTTTCTTCCTTTTCATAAGCTGGCGCTTTTGGAAAGCCAATGTGAAACTTATGAAGAGTTAGAGAGTCATATGAATTACATTCAAGTTATTTCTATGCCTTATCTGATATTTCATAACAAATTTGTACTGAAAGATTTAAAAGTACATAAACCTTTCAATACATCAAATACGAATATGTAATACACAGTTGATATAACGTTGAAAGTTACAAGGACTTTGAGAAAGTAGTTATCAGCAAACGTTATGTCAGAGTATGATGTATTTTTAATTTACTATTAATGAGGATAACAAAATTAACATGGAAGAAATAAATCGGGTAAAGCTATCATGCTAAAAATTACTGTTGGAACTAAAATTTTCCGCGAAATTCCTCCTGACTTTCTAGCAAAGTATTGAAATCTTGATCCAGAAGAAGTCTCTCTCTCTCTCTCTCTCTCTCTCTCTCTCTCTCTCTCTCTCTCTCAGGTATGCATAACAAATTTCCTTTGTGCAGATTAGCCAAAGTAATGCAAAAGTCTCTCTCTCTCTCTCTCTCTCTCTCTCTCTCTCTCTCTCTCTCTCTCTCTCTCTCTCTCTCTCTCAAAGGATGCAGAACAAATTTTCTTTCCCCAAATTAGCCAACATAATGCAAAATCTCTCTCTCTCTCTCTCTCTCTCTCTCTCTCTCTCTCTCTCAAAGGATGCAGAACAAATTTTCTTTGCCCAAATTAGCCAACGTAATGCAAAATCTCTCTCTCTCTCTCTCTCTCTCTCTCTCTCTCTCTCTCGTCTACAGAACAAACTTTGTTCAAATCCCCACATTTGACATTGTTTTCAAAATACAAGACGCGGCCCAAAAGCATTGTATATTCTGTAAATCTTGTATGTGTCGTATCAAAAAATACGTCCACTGATATTATGCGATATCCTTAAAGATATATTAAGGATACTCGCGCCAGGAGTTAGAATTCTGGAGACCTACGGTTAATTCTCTGGGAGTATCACTGTAGCTAAATATCCCATAGAAAACTGCCTAAAGGAACCTTCCATCAGGACGACATAGCTGAGCCAAAAAAACGGATTTTGTGTAAGGCGGAAAATCTATTTTTGGGTGAGATAGCCATGTTGTCCTTAGGGAAGGTTCCTATAGGTACCTTTCTAAGGGATATTTGGCTACAGTGATATTCCCAGAGAATTAACCTTTAGGTCTCCAGAATTCTAACTCCTGGCACGAATATCCTTAAAATTTCTCTTAAGGATATCGCATAATATCAGGGGACGTATATCTTGATACAACACACAGCAATCTTCACCCCGAATAGCGTTTTCATTTCGAGGGGGAAGAGTGGCGAAGAACAGAAGAGGAGCCGTTATTAAGGATACCCTTCCTCCCATACTACTACGAGTATCCAAGATGGCACTCATTCCTTGTAGCATTGAGCATGGTGCTGCAGATATAGTAGTTTCGGGAGGGATCTTGCCTAAGCCTTTTCTATGGAAAAGGAAGGCGGGTCCTTCAGGACGACATGGCTATCTCACCCAAAAACAGATTTTTCGCTTCACTCAAAATCCGTTTTTTGGGCTCAAGCCATGTTGTCCTGATGGAAGTTTACCAGAGAATTACTAGAAAGTACTGTATCTGTGGATTTTTATAGGTGCCTTAACCTTGGGACAATTTTTCTATGGTCATCCGGACCATTGAGACAAATGACGTTACCGTTATCCGTCATTACCACTAATCATGGACAATGTTAGTGCTTCCTGCCCCCTGCAGGGAAGAGTCATACTAGACAGTAGAAAATGGGTCTCAAGGTTTGCATATATTGTATGAACAAACATAAGTATCAACTAGATATACAAAAGTCTCACGGTTTGCATATGTTGTCGGAACGACTAAGTATCAACTATATCCATTGTTTGTAACCATACAATCATACGAGGTTTACTTAGTTAAATAAGTAAGAGAACCCTGGTATATTCATTGTGCTAATTGCAGGGCGAAATAAGACGCAATTACACTCTAATGGACATTTATTTCGAATAAATGACCAAATGAAATAACGAGTGTAACGTGTTAAGGGAATGATATGTACAACGTATACAGAAAATATTTTTCTCCCTGAAAGGGAAGAAATGATGAGTGCCACTCTAAATTTGAAATTTTTTTATAAGATTTTCTAATATAATTTTCCATGAATGTTGTATACTATCAACAATGTGTACTATGTACACACGGCACAAGTGTTATCTGTATAATTCCACACCTGAGATTTTGAACAGTCTTAGTGTCACCATGGTGACACGCAATTAAAAGGTATCACACTGGAAGTGTCAACACCTTTTCACCCTAATTGATAGTCCCAATCAATTAACTGTTCATCGCAGCACTAGACGACAGGTTTTAATACACTACCTGCCGCCACCACATAATGCTTCAGTTCGTGGACTTGCTTTGCGTAGTGTTTGTAAAAAATCTGGATGACTTCCATCCAGTATATGAGCGAAGACGCTCAAAGTCCATATACTGAAAAAAGTTCACTGATGAAGCAATTTTTCTCGGATCATGACCTTCAGGTATACTGTCAGGATCCGCTCTGCGAATGAAGTAGGTGAGCTTCACCCTCAGTTGTTTTAGGGATGAGTTTGATCCTGAAGTTTCTCCTTTGAAGAGCTGTCCTCCCCTGAAGTCTGAAGTTCTACGAAGATAGACCTTTAGACACTCTACTGGACATAGAGAGACATCTTCCTTCAGAGGGCAGATTCTCCAGGGACCCCATCGCTTAGTCGGTAGCTCGTTCTTAGCAAGAAAAGTTGGATCAGGAAAGATTTAGTTCTCCCACTTCTGTGAACTGAATGTGACTGCTATTTCACTAACTCTAGCCCCTGAGGCTATAGCGAACAGGAAAATAACCTTCTGGGTTAGATCCTTGAGAGAACAATCTTCATTGTTCACAGATGAAGCATAATGTAGGACCTTGTCCAAGGACCATGATATGGGCTTCGGAGGAGCTGCAGGCCTAAGTCTAGCGCATGCCTTCGGGATTTTGTTAAAGATTTCGTTCGTCAGGTCCACTTGAAAGGCATATAAAAGAGGTCTAGTCAGGGCTAACTTGCACGTAGTTATCGTGTTGGCTACCAGACCTTGTTCATGAAGGTAGATAAAGAAGGACAGACAGAAGTCTATTGAAATTTCTTTCGGTCCTTTTGCTTTAACAAAAGCAACCCACTTTTTCCAAGACGGTTCATATTGCCTTCTAGTTGACTTAGACTTGTATTCTTCTAAGAAGTCTATACTGCCTTTTGAGATCCCAAATCTTTTCTTAACCACTAAGGCGAGAAAATCTCTGTGATGAAGCGAAGACAGTCGACTTTTGAACCCGTTGAGATAGTGCTGGGTTCGGTAAAAGGGCCAGCCTCAGTCTCAGTTCCATCACCAGAGGGAACCAGTTGCTCTTGGGCCACTTGGGGGCCACTAGAGCTGCCGTTCCCTTGAAGGATCTCAGCTTGTTGAGGACCTTCAGCAGGAGATTGGATGGAAGGAACAGGAAAATCCGGGTCCATTCGTTCCAACCTAAGAACATGGCGTCCGTTGTCTCCTCTAGCGGGTCCTCGTATGGGGCTACATATCGAGGTAGTGATGTCACTAGTCGCGAAGAAGTCAATCTGCAGTTCCGGGACTTGTTCCAAGATGGAGGAGAATGAGTCTGGGTCTGGCGACCATTCTGACTCTATCGGCTTGAGCCTAGATAGAGCGTCCACTGTCACATTGCGGAATACCTTTGTAAGTGAACTGCTGATAGGTGCCATCTCCCTAGACAAAGGATGGCTAATATCACATGGTTGATATGGGACGATCTCGAGCCTTGTCGGTTCAGATATCACATTATCACTTTGCTGTCCAAGATTAGCCTGATGTGGTCTGATCTGCGAGGGGAGAGTTTTCCCAACATCAAGAGGACTGCCATTGCTTCCAAAATGTTGATGAGAATGGCCTTGAACAGAGATGACCAAGTCCCTTGGACTTTCCTTTGATGGGAGTGAGCTCCCCATTCTTCCATCGAGGCATCCATGTGGATGGTCATCGACAGCAGAGGTGGTTGCAAGGGCACGGTCCTCATTAGGCTCTTGGCCTTCGACCAAGGGTTGAGAAGTGATCGTAGTAAGGCCGGTATCGGTCATTTTAGATCTCTTCGGATCTTTGATGCATATCTTCTCCAGACTCCTGACGCATCTTTCAGCTGTGCTCTTAGCACTGGGTCTGTTACTGCTGCAAACTGGAGAGAACCCAGTACTCTTTCCTGTTGGCATCTTGAAATCCTGTCGGATTTCAGTAGTCTCTTGACAGACCCTGCGATCTCCCTCCTCTTCCCTGAGGGATTGGAGGGACAGTGTGTGACATAGTATCTTGAAAAGAGCGAAGTTCGAATGTCTTGAAGCGATCAGTTCGTCATCGGTATGGTATCATGGATCTTGTAACTTTTTTCTGCGTATTAGAACGCAGTTCCATGACGAGAATGATGTTCTACGTTTTCCCTGTCTACCAGACTAGGGAGTTACTCGTCATGTATGCACGGGAACAGGTTCCAATGGATTTCCAGCCATTGAAACCCTTAAGCTGAAGAGAATCGAGACTTCTTGAAGTTGATCTTGCATCCCGGATGTTCCAGGAACTGGATCATTTCTTTAGATGCTTGCAGACAAAGCCATTTCGGATGCTGCCCACACCGCCCAGTCGTTCAGGTACGCTGCTACCTGAAGACCTTCTAGGCATAGTTGATGCACGACTGCGTCTGCAAGTTTCATGAAGATACTTGGGCCTATGTTTAGTCCGAAAGGTATGGATCTGAGAACATACTTTATCTTCTGTAACCTGAATCTTAGGTAGGAAGAGAGGGGGTGACTGACTAGAAGGTGCCAATAGGCATCTGTCAGGTCTATCGAGACTGTGAACGCCCCTTTTAGTAACAGGGTCCTTATGTGTTGAATTATTAACATCCTGAACTTGCAGTTTTCCATGAACTTGTTGAGTGGCGACAAGTCCAAAATGACTCTGAGTTTATCTGAGTCCTTCTTGGGAACACAAAACAGCCTTCCCTGGAATTTGATGGACTTTGGTTTCCTTATAACCTGTATGCTCAAGAGCTCTGGGGTATATTCTTCTAATGCGGGGGTGGAGTGTTGGAAGAATTGAGGAAATGATGGTGGAGACTGGTTCCATTTCCATCCTAGTCCAATCTTGATTAGGCCGTGGGCCCAAGTATCGAAGGTCCAACGATCCTGAAATTGTTGGAGCCTCCCTCCTGCCGGAAGCATCTCCTTGCTTCGAATGACCGGAGGGTTTACCTCCTCGACCGCGTCCTCCCCTACCTCTTGAGGGATGTCTAGAGGAGCCCCTTCTGGATCCTTTACCTTTCAACCAAAAGGTAGTGGTCTGCCTCTCAAACCCGGGGAGGAATGCTGGTGACTGGGCAACCAGCTGTTGAAGCACCACTTGGAAGGTGGTCTGTGTTTGGGCCACCACTTGGGGCACCACGGTCATAGTAACTGTGGGATGTTGTTGAGCAGGCCGAGGGGGAAGTCTAGACTTCTTCGTCTTCCTTTTAGGTTGGGGACCCGCATCTGGGGAAGATTTCGTCTTTGAAGAGATGCCCCACTTCTGGAGAAGGTTCCTATTCTCCGTGATGGCTTTCTCGACTACCTCTTTGACTACTTTGTTCGGGAAGAGGTCTTTACCCCAGATGTTAGAAGATATCAGCTTCCTGGGTTCATGTTTCACTGTTGCAGCAGCAAACACGAACTCTCTACAGGCTCTCCTAGCCTTCATGAAAGCATATAGGTCCTTTACTAGGGTGGCCATATGCATTTTGGCCAGGACCATGAACATGTCTGGGGTACTTCTTTAGCCTGCACACATCTCTATGCTGTTTTGTAGGAATAAAGATGCCGCAAGTCTCTCCTTCGTCTCTTTTTCCTTGCGCAAGAGAAAGTCAGAAAGTTTAGGGAGATTCTCGCTAAACTGTTGTCCAGCGATGTCTGCATCCAGTTTCCCTACTGAGAAAGTTAAGTGGACTTCCTTCCATTCCTTCTCTTGCATGGGCAAGGCTAACGACAGAGGCCTGGACTCCTCTAGTGCAGGGCATGGTTTGCCTGCCTCCACTGCCTTGGCAACAGATTTAAATGCCTTCAATGTAAAGGGGAAGGCTATTGAAGCAGGAGCAAGAAAGGTAGAGTGTTTCTTGCTCAAGGCAGACACTTTCGAAACCGAATAGCCCGCCTTTCTTAGGCTACTTGACAAGAGAGCCTGTGCCTTATCGTGGTTGAAAACCATGACCTCCTTCTGTTCCGTCTCCTCTTTTGGCATTGGCTCATGCTTCAGTCGGATGAAGCAATCAGGGTAAACATTAAAGCTTGGTCAAAACTGGATGTCGTCTAAGGGGACGGCTCCCATCTTCTCTGAGATGTAGAGCTTACCGTTCGTAATCGGCATAAACTCCGCATACCTCCAGGGATTGGTTTTGGAGCAGGTTGGGAGGTCTTGGACTCTGGGTCACTTGTATGACCCTCGGGAGGCGATAAGTGGAGCTTCATGGAGCTCTCTCTCGAATCTCGCTTCCCTTGCTTCGCCTTGTTTGCGAATGTTCTCCATTGAAGCCGTAAGATGGGCCAGTGCCTGGCTCATGTTGTCCAATGGAGGGGTAGAAGCTGAAGATGTCGAGGGTAATGGCTCCGGTGCCGGCACAGACTGAAGGAACTCTGACTCTACATCATCATTTTCTTCCGGAGGTAGAGTAGACTCCTCCTCGGGATCATCCTTTAATAGATCCTTTTCAATGTCCATAGACACTTCCGACATCCTTTCCTCCTGGTGGATGTCCATACTTTTCAATGCCTCACTGCCATCCGTCTCGATGGCAATCTGGACGCAGGAAGGTCCGGGTCGTGCTTTGGGCACAACAATATCACTACCCGCTTTCGGGAACAGCAAGCTACGCATCCTATCGTTAGGTAGGTATGGTCCCGGAGAGTTCTTCTGGAACCCTCTTACCCACTTGCGCAGCTTTTCACATGCCGCATCCCTCGACTCCGTTGACTTGGGGTCGTCGAAACCTTCGGTCAACAAGGTCCGGCAGATATTGCAGACTTGGGGGTCCCAATATTGCAGGGATTCGGTAATGATGGTGCAGGGGGCATGAGACCTGCACGCTTTGTGACCATAGAAGTTCTTACTCCTATGGTTGCAGAAGATCGCATAGCATTTCATCTGGGGTTCCTCCTGTAAAGACAGGAAAATTAAATGAGTATGCAATTGTTTATCTCACATGATAAACAGATATGCAAATATTAATATTTTAACCATTATAGCTTAGGATAGTGAGCTAGAAAGAAATTGGGAAAGACACATACTTGTGTATCCTTTCCAGCCAATTGCTGTGACCTCCCCCCAATATTAAGGATATAGAGTTTCCTTTATCAGGGCAACTCAAAAGAGAAGGGTTCTAACCTCTAGGGATAGAAAAAGTGTATACTGCCACTGACCCTTCTTAAATTATTTAATATTGTGGGGTAAGTATTAACAGATTTCTAATCAGAGTATTGAAGGAATTCTATTCTTTGAATATAGGATTGGTCTCAGCTAAAGACTGTACAAGGATACATAAGGTATGTTGGAAAATAACTACTGTATAATAAATACTATAGTTTTCTGTCTGCAGTATATACTATACTGCAAATATACTGGCTACTGTATAATCATATACTGTAGTTCAGCCAGCATGTTGCCGGCATGGCCAGCACCTGGCGGTACAGTCCGGCCAGCATGTCGCCGGTTGGACTAGAAATTAAGAAAGACTCACACTTGTGTATCCCTTCCAGCCAATTGCTGTGACCTCCCCCAATATTAAGACCATAGAGTTTCCTGATCAGGGAAAACTCAAAAGAGAAGGGTTCTAACCTCTAGGGATAGAAAAGTGAACTACCACTGACCCCTCTAAAACTAATTAATATTGTAGGGTAAGTTATTAACTGATTTCTAATCAGAGTATTGAAGGAATTCTATTCTTTCAATATAGGATTGGTCTCAGCAAAAGACTGCGCAAGGATACACAAGATATGTTAGAAAATAACTACTGTATAATATATACAATAGTTTTCTATCTGCAGTATATACTATACTGCAAATATACTGGCTACTGTATAATCATATACTGTAGTTCAGCCGACATGTTGTTGGCAGGGCTAGCACCTGGCGGCACAGTCCGTCCGGCATGTCGCCGGCTGGGCAGTACCTGGCGGTACTGGTCCAGCCGGCATGCCGCCAACTGAGTAAGTACCTGACGGCACCGGGCCAGCCAACATGCTGTCGGCTGGGTTAGTACCTGGCAGCACTAGGTGACAGAGAGAGAAAAAGCATGGAGTGAAGGGCTGCCTTATTAAAATGTATGTTTACAATAAATAAGGATGTAAGTATACTGCCTTCCTCCAGAATGAGGGTTCAAATGGAAGGGGAGAATGCATCATTCAGGCTTCCATCCAGCCGCAAGATCTGTTGCCGGCATTGCCGGTTTCAGGAATGTGGATGGCAGTCCAAGGGAGGACTGAAGAACCTTCAGCAGCAGAAGGGTCTCCCACCGGCAGCCGTCATAGCCGGCACAACCTTCCCGGAGCCTTGTGTCCATAAGGGAAAGACTGAGTGACCTAACAGCTGCTTATGTAGGAGCCCGGCCAGCACCGCAACCTACCCGGCAAGCGGTGAGATTGCAGGACAACAGCCACAGGATTGCGATGGCTAAGTCATCGCTAAAGGACAGAGAGGGGAAGGGAAAAGGGTCCTATATCAAGTGTAGAAGTAGGCAGCAGGATTGTCGCCACTTCCACACAAGAGTGAAGCAATGTTTCAGTATCGGCGCCATCCTAGGCGGCAGAAGAATATCTATTCTTCAGCCTAGGGTCTGCCGAATCTATCAAGTGTAGAAGAAGGCGGCAGGATTGCCGCCACTTCCACACAAGAGAGAACAATGTTTCAGTATCGGCGACATCCTAGGCAGCAGAAGAATATCTTTTCTTCAGCCTAGGGTCTGCCGACATAGGACTAGTCTTCTAGACCGCAGGAGAGAAGGTGGCAGCAGCATACTACCACTTCAGGGGTGGCATAAGGAGGGTTAGCCTCCTATGTTGGCAGCTGTAAGCCGGCAGGGGAGTGACTACTCGTCCTGCTGCTCTGCCACCGGCAGAAAGACTGAATACTCTGAGGTTCTGTCGAAAACCAAAGCCGGGATCTTGCCGGCAAAGATGGGAGACAGAAAACCCTAGCCTAGTCAAGCCAGAGTGAACTACTCCATGGCAAGACCAGATAGGGTTGTCACCTACGGCGGCACTCAGAGGGAAGGAGGCATTACCCTTAAATCTCCACAGGAAACAAGTATCGAGTTATATAATTCTAGGAGATGAACTATCTTCCGTTGAATTGATGAAACGATACACGAGGGTAAACAGGGATAATGTCTGAAAGTATACTACAGCGCATAGGCTAGGTAGCCTAGCGCGAGACGAGACCTTGGTTACCTAAATAGCCGAAACTCTAACGTATACGATCGACAAAAGGAAGAGGAAATTATGCATAAAATATATATTTTTACTAGTATAATTGAGCCTAAATAGCTTTCATAATTTATTAATGCTATTACAACAGGGAAAGTCGTTCTGCTAACTAAATAACACATGCATAACGAACGACAGCGCCCATGGCGCCTCCGGTGACAGGCCTAGCTCCTTGACACAATAAATTACTCTAATTTCACTGTGAAGCAGGAGCTAAAAATTATACACTGTAAAGAATAAGTACTCAACTTTCCAGAGGCAAAAGAAGCTGGAGATTGCCTAATAAATCCTCACAAAAGCGATCAAAAATGTTAGATCAACAGGGAAGTACCACCATGCGAAATCGCTACAAAAATAGGAATGAGCGCCATCTTGGATACTCGTAGTAGTACAGGAGGAAGGGTAACATTGATAGCGGCTCCCCTTCTGTTTTTCGCTACTCTTCCCCCTCGAAACGAAAACGCTATTCGGGGTGAAGATTGCTATGTGTCGTATCAAGATATACGTCCCCCGATATTATGCGTTATCCTTAAGAAAAATTTTAAGGATATTCGCGCCAGGAGTTAGAATTCTGGAGACCTAAAGGTTAATTCTCTGGGAATATCACTGTAGCCAAATATCCCTTAGAAAGGTACCTATAGGAACCTTCCATCAGGACGACATGACTTGAGCCCAAAAAGGGTTTATAGACATAGAAACACACTTGTCGGAAGGTGTCCGTACAAGTAATCCATCCCCCACCCCCCCCCCAGAGTTAGATAAAGAAAAATATTTTTCATTGAGTGGGAGGAAATATGTTAACTATCTTAGTTTCTGAATCTTCTTGGAAAGTACAGGGTTCTTCCTGACCGGGACTGTCACAGTGTGGAATTTTGTTTATTTCTTGATTGTGTTTTCTTTGACAGGATTCCTCCCTGTGGTCTTGGGTTGGGGTTCTCGACTGGCTGAGGTGTGGCGGTATTATGCATCACTTTCTTGTGTTGAGGAGGTATCCTTGTTCAACGGCCCTTTTTGTCCGTGAATTGTTTGTCATTAATGATGAATGCTGGCTTTAACCTGTTAATCGAGATCCAGTCTTCTCTTCCATGGATGAGTAGAAGGCATGCCTTGGGGTTTCTGTCGATGACTCAGTAGGGTCCTTTGTTTGGGCGTGTTAGTGGTGGTCAGTGGGCATCTTCATGGATGAAACCAAAGTCGCCCCCATCCGTAGATCTTGCAGCATAAACGTTTTCGTTGTGTCGTTGAAAGTTTGGTGACACAAGGTGAATTTGCTTACGACCTTTCTGATTCTTTCCGGGGTTTGGTTGCTTTCGTTGGATGGCGCCGGGAAGAATTCGCCTGGCACGGCTATGGTTTCTCCGTAAACTTTTTTAGCTGATGATGGTTCTCCATTGGATCTGGGGGTGGTGCATAGTCCTAGGAGAACCCAGGGTAACTGGGCCTTCCAGTTGTCGTCAGAGCAACAGGCCATCACGGATGCTTTGAGGGACCGATGGGCCCGTTCGACCATTCCGTTGGCAGCGGGGTTGTAGGAAGTAGTGCAGTGGGCGGTGATCCCAAGTGATTTTGTGAAAGCGCCCCAGACATCTGATAGGAAGGCCAGCCCCCTGTCAGTTGTAATGTCGTCTGCAACACCGAACCTGCTGATCCAACTTGAAATGAGGGCGTTGACACAGGAGGGTGTTGATGAAACTTGCATGGGGGTTGTTTCGATCCACCAGTTGGACCTGTCGATGACTGTCAACAGGAAGCGGTCCCCTCCGGATTGGGGAAGGGGGCAAACGACGTCGATGTGCACTTGGCCAAAACGTCTCATGGGTTGCTTGAAGTTCCCGATTCCTGAGTTTGTGTGTCGGGAAATTTTGCTTGTTTGGCAGTTGATGCTGCTGCGGGCCCACCGGGTGATGTCCTTCCTCCTCCCGTGCTAGATGAATTTGCTGGATATGATTCTTGCCGTCGTTCTGCCCCAGGGATGGGAGAGGGAGTGTACTATATCGAAGACGGCTTTTCTTTGAGAGGAGGGTACCAGGGGTCCGGGACGGCCAGTACTGACGTCGCAGAGGATGGCCGTGTTAGATGACCCGTCTTCCCATTTTATAGCCCTGATGGCTGTCCAGTAGGCTGGAGTTTCTGGGTCGAGTTGTTGCTCATATGCCAGGTCCTTGTAGTCAGTGCTGAGGTGGACGGTGTTTATTTCTATCCTGGAGAGGGTGTCGGCCACTGGATTTCTCTTCCCTGGTACGTATTGGAGTGTGCATCCAAATTCTGCGATGGCGGATAGGTGTCTCTGTTGACAGGCTGACCAGGCGTCACCTGTCTTTGTGAAGGCATGGACAAGTGGTTGGTGGTCAGCTCTAATGGTGAAAGGGGTACCTTCTAAAAGATACTTGAAGTGATTTACCGTTGTGTAAACTGTAAGGAGCTCTCGGTCGTAAGTACTGTACTTTTGCTCGGCGTCGTTGAGTTTTTTGCTGAAGGCGATAGGCTGCAGGGCACCGTTGACCACTTTTTCTGAGGCGGCTCTGCAAGCTGTGTTGCTGGTGTCGGTGGTTAGCTGCAGGGGTGCTGGGGTGACAAAGGCCAACATTGTAGCTTAGGAGAGGGCTGCCTTCGTCTTTTTGAATGCTGACTGCTGCTCTGCGTTCCAGGATAACGATTTCGGTTTACCCTTCAGGACATCGGACAGTGGCGCTGAGATACCTGCAATGTTAGGGATAAAACGCCTGTAATGATTAACCATTCCGAGGAATTCTTGTAGTTCTTTGATGGTTTTTGGTGGTGGGAATTCTTCTATCACCTGGGTTTTTTATGTTAGGGGACTTATGCCTTCGTTGGAGATTTTGTGGCCCAGGAAGTCAATGGAATCGGCGCCAAAAGTGCACTTGTCAAAATGTATGATTAGCCTGTTGTCCTGGAGTCGACAGAGAACAGTTCGAATGTGCTGAAGATGTTCATCTTGCGAGTTTGAAAATATCAGGATGTCGTCTACGTAGCAGCAGCAAAATGGCAAGTCCCCCAGGATGCTGTCCATCAGACGCTGGAACATCGCCTCGGCGTTCCTAAGTCCAAAAGTGGAGTATGCGAAGTAGGTGCCGAAGGGGGTGATGATGGCCGTCTTTGGAATGTTGTCTGGGCTGACAAGGACCTGAAAATAGGATTTTAGAAGATCCATTTTAGAGAAGATTTTTGACCCATTCAGGGCCCCGGTGAGGTCCTGGATGTTGGGCAAAGGATAATGGTCAGGTGTGGTGACGAGGTTAAAGCGTCTGTAATCTCCGCACAGATGCCATGTCCCATCTGATTTCCTGACCATATGGAGAAGGGAGGCCCATGGGCTGGAGGCCTTCCTGCATACGCCCATTCTTTCCATCTCCTGGAAGGACTGTTTTGCGTTGTGGAGTTTGTTAGGTGGTAGGCGGCAGAACTTTGCATGCACTGGCAGGCCCCTCGTTGTTATGAGGTGGTAGATGCCGTGCCTAGCGGGTTTTCCTATTGTCAGTCGTAACTCGGGCTTGAATACGTCCGGGAATTCATGGCGGAGGATGTTGTATCTATGGGTAGAAACAGAGTGAGCAGCGGGAATTGAAGGGTCCAGGGTTAAGGCTGTGGATTTCAATGAATTAATGTTTATTAATCTTTTCTGGGCAAGGTCGACCAGGAGTCCGTGATGGTCTAGGAAATCTGCTCCCAGGATAGGGTTTATAACATCAGCGATGATAAAATTCCAAGTGGAAGGCCTTTGTAATAAGCAGATTTTCCTCTGTTTTGTCCCGTAACTTTTTATAAGTGTACCGTTGGCTGCTGTAAGGCTTGTTGAAGAGTCACTTGGTTGATTCTTTTCGACTTTTGTAGGCGGCAATATGGAGTGGGGGCCCCCGTGTCTACCAGGAATCTTTTGTTTGATAGGCCGTCTTTGATGTAGAAGGCCGTGTGCGTGGGGCCAAAGGTTGTGGCCACTTTGCGTGGCCGCCTGAGCCATTTTTTTTAAATGAGCAGGGCGGAATGCAACGTCTTGCATCTTTACCGAATCTTTTATGGTAAAAACACCATGTTAGTTCGTGGTTGCGGTAGTTTGGCCTTGTGATGGCGGCGCAGGTTTGGTCTGAGGTGGAATCTTCCGCTGATACTTCGCTGATGGTGTTGGTTGCGGCGAGCTTTGAAGCTCTAGCCTCGTCGAAGAGAAGTTCCACTTTCCTGATGAGGTCGTCTGTTTCCAGCTGGTGGGGTTGCGGGAGTTAGATCCTGACTTCTGGTGGAAGGTGACTTAGGAAGATTTCTCTGTCTAAGTCGATATTCCTTCTGTTTCCGTATGCGTCTCGGCCGGGGAGGAAAATTAAATTCTGCAATTCTTCCCATGCTTCTGTCGGAGATTGGTCCCCGAGGGGTTGCTGCATTAGTTCGAAAATTCTGTGAGCACGTTCAGGTACGGGTGGAGAGTAGAACTCTATAAGCTTTGCCTGAAGTTCTGTGTATGATGGACGACCTGCCCGGGACTCGACCCATTGTGCCAATCCATCAAAAACGTCTTCTGGTAGCGCTGACAGTATGAGGTTGGCAAGGTCGGTCTCCCGGTTGAGTCCCGCGATGCGAAATTGGACGTCTGCACGGGTCAGCCATGCCGAGACTTTTTGTGTGCGAATGGCGGGAGCTTGATGTTCGCCAGGTTGGTGTGTTGTTCAGCGAGCAAGGTTGCGGGTGGGTTGGATACGGTGGTCTTGTCGGCCGCGAAACCGGTAAACTCGTTGTTAGGCAGCGGAAATTTTTTCGCCAAAACGCTCGTGAGAGCGCCATATTTAGTCTGTTAATGGTGGTCTGATTGTACCTCACGATCCAAAACACTCAAGCGAGTGCCATTCAAATCCGCTAATGGATAAAGTGTCCAAGGGCATTTCTGCTCCGGGGTCACCAGTTGTGAGGGTACAGAGAGACAGTTTCCGACACTGATGATTTATTGACGGGAGACCCGGACTACATAGAGACGTGTGGATGTACAAGTAGCACAGAAAATGCCTGTGGCAGATTAGACAGGCTTAGGTTTAAATTTGTGTTTCTTTTGGTATAAAAATCATTGAATAGTAATCTTAATAATCTTAATATAAAATGTACATATTTGATTATCACATCAGAAGAAAGAGCGGAGAATTCCGCATTTACTGATACAGAACAAAATACCTCGAATTTAAATACAAATGCGTGAAATACATACAAAGGGTTTATAGACATAGAAACACACTTGTCGGTAGGTGTCCGTACAATAGCTATAACATTTCGGGTAAACTTGGTGTGCTTAAGAATTGAACTTGTAATTACAAAAATTTTAAAAGGTTTTATTTTTATTTTCAACAGCGTTAATAGAAATTAGAAATTTTGTTGCTAGTGCAGCACGGACATGAAGTCCTGAATATGTTTTAGTTTTATACTATGTGTAGGCCTACTTTGTTAAAATAAAACTGCTGTATGTTTGTATTTTTGTCTGATTGCAGTTTTGCTTATTTTTGTGGAATCTAAGTAGTAGTTACTGTAACTCAACCTCTCCAATTAAATCTAGAGAACCATGACTTACGAACGTCACCTGTGTGTGACACTGTGAGTGTTGTAGAGCACACCCCTCGCTTGTAGCTCGTTTGTACATTGTTTATATGCCAAATACAAATGGAAACTGTTCCTATTTATGTACAAACGATTCGAGGGAGAAGTCATTGTTAAAAGACATTATTGTAAGTTATGCAACGAGCTGAGTGATAATATGGTGACTAGTGACAGCCGAGGGTAAACAAAACATGCCCGTAACAAAAGTGAATGGACTTGAATCTAATGTAACCGGATATTGTCAAGAACAGTGTTGCTGTGTATTAAAGTTAAGTCTTTTACTAGACCTACCTGATTGTGTGTCCCTACACAACGATATGAACAATCCCGCAAACCTGTGGAGAACGTGAATCCAGCTAAAAGGACTCAAAAGTTCAGTAGTATCCAAATGGTTTACAGTGATTAAAGTGATTCACTCTGTCAGTAATTCCCAAGTAGGTAATGCACAGTGATAAGCAGCAAAATGGCCGCACAAAGCATTGGTTGCCCAGTGCCTGGATGCACCTATCGAACTGAGGCATCCACAGAGCCCATCATTACCACAGCGCTCCTGAACGCACATACAACGACTCATGCCCAGGGCCCAGCAGCTCAATATCACCCGCCAAGCACCAAGGTTGAAAAACTCAAGCGCCCTACGATATCAGCGGCCGGCACGAGCGGGAGTGGGACTATTTCCTAACACGCTGGGGCGAACACCGCAAGGGAACCGGGCTCAAAGGCGATGATGTTGTGGTACAGCTCCTTGAATGTTGTGAGGAGAGCCTACGCAAGGACATCACCAGCACCGCGGGGAGGACCCTGGTAGGCAAATTGGAGAAGGCGGTGCTCAGTGTGATAACAGCCCTCACGGTGCGCAGGGAGAAAGCAATGGTGGCGCGGGCGGCTACCTCAAACATGCGACAGAGCCGCAAGGAACCGATACGGGTATTTCACGCCCGTGTGAAGGCCCAAGCAAACGCATGCTAATACGACAGGAGGTGCATATGTGGACTAAGCGTAAACTTCGCAGATGATGTGAACAAAGACGTGCTTGCACGAGGTATCGCCAACCAGGACATCCAGCTGGATCTACTTAGCGACCAGCGGCAGGAGATGTCGCTGGAGGAAACGATTAGGTTCATCGTAGCGAAAGAGTCGGGTAAGCAATCTGCATCCCGATTGCTGGACACCCACAGTCATGGCGCGGAGGCTGTCACCAGTTCCTATCGCCATATCAAGCGCCAAACCGTAATAAACAGGGGTGATGCACGTCAGACGGATGCAAGTGACGGTGGCAGACAAGCTGTTTGCGGGTACTATGGTGAGAAGGGCCATGGCAAGAATGCGCCCTGGCAAATCAGTAAGACTGAGTGCCCGTCTTACAGTAGAAAGTGCCGCAAATGTAATCACAATAACCACATAGAACGAATGTGCCAGAGTAAATTGGCGGCCGAATCCGCTCACACAGATGCATGCGACGAACAGACGGCGGCATTCGTAGAGTTGTGTGCCATGTCAGACATGCGAACGATCAACGGTGGACAGTTGCTAGCACTAGATCACCACCTGTATGACAACATGTGCGACAGATGGCTCAGGCGGAACTCCCAACCGCAACCGTTCATAAACCTCCAACTCAGCATTACCTCACCCTGGGATTCAGACCGGTCAAGCGTGCAAGACCTGCAACACTCCCTGCCATGGCCGACACCGGTTGCCAAAGTTGTCTGGTCGGGGTTAACGTTATCGAGCAGATGGGCCTGACGACCGCGGACCTGCTCCCGGTCTCGATGAGAATGAAGGCGGCGAATAAACAAGATATCCGTATCTTAGGGGCAGCCGTCGTCCAATTCTGCGGAACACACACCAGAGATCCGCAAACTGAATCTCGGCAAATAGTGTACGTCACGGATTCGACTGACAGAGTGTTCTTGTCACGCAGCGCCTGCGTCGATCTTGGCATAATCTCCAAGGACTTCCCCACACTGAGTGAGATGTCGTGCAGTGCGGCAACTACAGAGAATTGCACACCGGTAAATGATACATGTGACAATGGCATGACATCTCAATGCAATTGTCCTCGGCGCACGGCGCCCCCACCTAAACCTACATCTATCCCCATGCCAGCCACAGAAGGTAACAGGGAGGCCATTCAACAATACCTGAAAGAACTTTATGCCTCCAGCACATTTAACACGTGTGTCCACCAGCCCCTCCCCATGATGGCGGAGCCACCGATGCATTTGATGGTCGACTCAGATGCTAAGCCAGTCGCCCATCACACCCCCATTCCAGTAGCGTTACACTAGCAAGAACCGTGAAAGCAGGTCTGGACCAAGACGTCAAAATGGGAGTTATCGAACCAGTGCCAGTAGGAGAGCCGGTGACATGGTGCCACAGAATGGTAGTCCGCGCCAAGAAGACAGGGAAGCCTAGAAGGACGGTAGACCTTCAGGCTCTCAATGCTCATGCCACTCGTGAAACACACCACACCCAATTGCCCTTTCATCAGGCCCGTTGTGTCCCACCGGGGAAACTAAAAACAGTGTTCGATGCCTGGAATCGATACCGCAGTGTACCACTGCACAAGGATGACTGCCACATGACCACCTTTATCACACCCTGGGGCAGATATCGATACTGTGTCGCCCCACAAGGCTATGCCGTGTCTGGCGATGACTACTCAAGGCGATATGATGAGATAGTATCCGACGTCCATGACATGACGAAATGCGTTGATGACACATTACTGTGGGCCGACACTATTGAGGAAAGCTTCTACCAGGTAGCCACCTGGCTCGACGTCTGCGGGAGAAACGGCATCACCCTCAATCCCGACAAATTTTTGTTTGGCTGTCGCCAGGTAGAATTCGCCGGCTTCACCATCTCAATGGACAGTGTGCGCCCGTGTGCGAAATACCTGCAGGCAATATCAGACTTCCCACGCCCGAAGAACATTACCGACACTCGATCGTGGTTTGGCCTAGTAAACCAAGTGTCTTATGCTTTCAGTATGACTGAGCATATGCTCCCATTCCGCGAGCTACTGAAACCCGACAAGGCATTTACATGGACCGACGATCTTGAAAGCGCATTCCAAGCATCTAAAGAGGCCATTGTAGATGAAATTACCAACAGGGTGCGCATCTTCGACGAAACCAAGCTGTCATGCCTTGCGACCGATTGGTCTAAAGAGGGCATCGGGTTCTGGCTGTTCCAAAAATATTGCAAATGCCCAACAGACAAGCCATTCTGCTGCCGCGACGTTTGGAAGGTGACCCTAGTCGGGAATTGCTTCACGCACCCAGCCGAATCCAGGTATGCCGCGGTAGAGCGGAAGCCCTGGCGGTAGCCAATGCCATTGACAAATCACACTACTTTGTCCTCGGCTGCTCAAACCTGGTCATTGCGGTAGATCACAAGCCACTATTAAAGGTGTTAGGAAACTGATCCCTGGATGACATCCCGAGTCCTCGCCTGCGTAACCTAAAGGAGAAGACACTGCGCTACCGCTTACGCATCGTATATGTGCCAGGAAAGCGCAACAAAGCAGCTGACGCCATTTCACGTCATCCAAGAGGCAACACCAACCCAGAAAAACTGTATCTCCCCAATGACAATGCATCAGTCTGCGACCACTCCATACCGTCGGTCCATCACGATATCCTTGCCGGCATACGCATGAGGGACTGTGACACATGCACGATTGAAGAGCCCGCATTCCTCACAGCCCTAAATTCCCTTCCCGCGGTCACCTGGGACCATGAACAGGAATCTACAGTAAGCGATCCCGCCCTTCATGCACTCACAGAGCTCATCGAACATGGGTTCCCAACGTCAAAAGATGACATGCCGCAACACCTCCGTGCGTAGTACCACCTACGGAACGAGCTCACCACCTTCGACGGTGTCGCATTGTTCAAAGATCGTTTTATTGTCCCCACATACTTGCGCCAGGGTCTCCTATCCGCGTTACATTCGGCACATCAGGGCATTTCCACGATGTTTGCTCGTGCAGAGGCATCAGTCTACTGGCCAGACATTACCGCAGACATACAGGCGACTAGAGATAACTGTGAGGATTGCCACCGTGTGGCCCCCTCCCAACCATCCGCCCCCCCTACCCCACCCGTCTTGCCTGTTTACCCATTCCAGTCAATGTGTGCCAACTACTTCACTCACAAGTACGCCCACTACCTGGTAATTGTGGACCGATACTCGAACTGGCAACTTATATCAAAGTCTACCAGTGGTGCCGTGCATTCATCACGTACGGAATTCCTGAGGACCTTGCCAGCGATGGTGGGCAAGAATTCACGGCAACCGAAACACGCGGGTTCTTGAGAGGCTGGGGTGTCCTCCACTGACTGTCGTCAGTAGCATTTCCACACAGCAATTGCAGAGCGGAAATCGGGGTGAAAATAATGAAGCGCCTGATTACTAAGAACACAGGGACAAATAGAGACCTGGACACAGATGCCGTTCAGAAAGCAGTTCTCCAGTACAGAAACACTCCAGACCCAGTCACCAGAATCTCCCCAGCCATGTGCGTCTTCAGTCACCAGATTAGCGATCTCATCCCTATCTTTCCTGGGAAGTACAACCCCCACACCACATGGCGCGAAACCCAGACATCCAGGGAAGAAGCACTACGCAAGCACCATGTTCACATGATGGACACTTGGTCACAACACACTCGGCATCTGCCACCCCTACGGGTTGGTGACCATGTTCGCATCCAAAATCAAACCGGCCCACATCCCACCAAATGAGACAGGACCGAGACATTCGTCGAGGTAAGGCAGTATGACCAGTGCGTGGTAAAGGTTGATGGCTCGGGCCGAGTATCGCTGCGCAACCAGAAATTCCTGAGAAAATTCACACCGGTTACAACCCCGACAGAGCCGCAAAATATAACCTATGGCATACCCCTTCAACCACCCACAAGCACGGCCCCGACCAAGCCAAAGGAGACTAACCGATACATACCAACACCGCCGGACCTGCTCTCTGACCAACCACATCTGCTGGCTGACTGACATTACCCAACATCAGTCGATCAACCTCCCCCACTCACGCCTGTAAAGCCGGCCAACCACACTCGCCAGCTTATACACACAACGCCGACTGACCAAACTCCACTACCCCCACCAGACCTTCAACGCCAGCCGCTCCAACCCGACTAGCAAATCCCATCCCACCAATTGGTCTCGCCGTGGGCCGGCCATCCAGGACTGTCAAAACGCCCAAATGGCATGAAGACTATGATTTTTCATCTCATGCTTAACATGTCTATGTCCAATGACATAGAATGTTCGATCGACCTGATATTATATCAGACATTGCATTACTTTCATCAGTTTAATTATTGCTTTTTGTAACTTGACTAGTTTGAAGAATGTTTGATCAACCTGTTATTAGATTAGATGTCGTATTACCATCCTCAGTACATTCATTTATCACTATGATTTACAGAACTATCAGACTATTCAGTGAAGGCTCTCCATTTTAAATTCAATGGCCCAGTTAATTACTGTTCAAACTTATTCATTCCTTTCCTAGCCGATCAAGACTTGGGAGGAGATTGAGAACCATGGCTTAAGAACGTCATCTGTGTGACACTGGCGTTGTGTTGTAGAGCACACCCCTCGCTTGTAGCTCGTTTGTACATTGTTTATATGCCAAATACAGATGGAAATCGTTCATATTTAAAATCATTAGTCTGAATTTTGGTTTTCAAGAAAAAGCTCAGCTTGAGTAATGAATAATAAAATTATGGTTTCAACATAGATAAAGTACAATTCCAGAAAGTGCCCTCATAAGACTGAAACAAATAATTAGCAAAAGCAAATAGGTATGATTGAATGAAATGATTATTGAAATCAAGAAAATGTATTTTAATTAAAAAAAAAAGTCTGATTTAAATCAAATAAATTGATTTTGTATTTTTTTAGAAAAAAACTAAACGATTTTTTTTCAATCCTGCCTTGTGACTTTAAAGACATTTTCCACCTATTTCTTCTAGCGATAGGGACAGTTTATTATCAATAACCTTAAAACTACTTTAAAATTCTATGAACAAATAACAAAAAAAAAATAACATTCTTTAAAATACGAGAGTTTTACAACCAGTTAAACTGAGAGTTATTACTACAATTATAAATCAATGTCGCGAACTTCTAGTCGCTAAGCGTAAACAAAATCGTGAACCTCCATGTGTTAAGATCAGGTGACCTGTCAATCAGTGGGCGTATTTGTCAACAGATAGGTATTGACAACACATCTTTATGGAATACAAGGTGAGAATTACAGCATTCATAGAATTATTGCTGACGTATAACTTCCATTAAATTCGTTTTTTGTGCAAAGCATTCTTATGAAATGCGGTAATTATACATTATTAGGTTCTAGCCAAAGACGAAATTTTCCTTCTACAGTACTTATTTCGTTTTATGCCATATTTTTACGGTATTATTGTACTGTATTACAAGGCAATGTAACATATGGATAAAAACTACTTTTTTCTTTAGAAAAAAAATTGGTAAAACAAGCCTTTTCTTCTCTATACTTTACCTTCTTGTATGTATAATAAACCGACAAAAGAATATGGTAATATTGATCTGCACAATCTTACATTAGCAATGTTAGCGTAACATGCTAACATTAGCAGTGTTTTTTCATTTATTTTTTTACATTCTACGGGTCGATAGAAGTCTCTCTCGTTCGCTCATTTGTACATAGGGTATTATTTTACTGTATTACAGGGCAATGTAACCTAGGAAAAAAAACTACTTTTTCTTATAGAAAAAATTACGCTCTCTTCGAAAATGACACTCGTTCCCAACGCAAATGAATAGTTTGAGAAATATATATCTATATCCTACGATAATGGGGGACCCTCAGTCGGAACTAGGGGTTTTGGATGGGGAAAACATACTGTTGAAACGATATATAAACGTAAAACAAGCCTTTTCTTCTCTATACATTACCTTCTTGGATGTATGATAAACGGAGGAAAAGATAAAACTGTATAACTGCATAAACTTTGGAGGCGCCGTTGCAAAGGCTATGTCTCATGAAAAAATACGGTAACCAGAGCTGCCAACGTGTGATGTAGATCAAATGTTAGCGTAACAAGCTAACATTAGCATTGTTTTTCTTTTAATTTTTCTCACTCTACTTGCCGGTTGTAGTCGCTCCCGTTCATGTGGTTGTACATAGCAGGTTTCGACCTTCTGCGCAAAACCCCGCCTCCCTGCGCAAAGACTGTTCCTCCACCAATAGGATTTCTTCTTCTCTAATCGTGAAATGTAACTTTTCGTCTTCCTACCAGCTCTGTTCAAGTCTATTACTTGACCAGTTATGTAATACCCTCGTATAAATATTACGTTTGTCCCCAGTATTACCCGTTTTATTATCCGATACCTTATAAAATCACCTCATTTTATATACCCATCAAATATTATTTATCATACACTCCAATTTATCTTTCTATTTTACTTTTATACATTTTGTTATTACCTTGTCACGCACAGATTTCACATAAATAGTTGCTCTGGACAAGTTTCCCTTTCTCGTTCATTCATGTTTACTCTCTAGACTCCGTTGCTTTTCCATTAACCAATCATGAACCCATCCGTATCTAAAGTTTGCACAGGGGGGGTTAATATTTCCCTACCCCCACCTTCCAGCAAACCCTTTTCCATGGAAACCTTTGCCCAAGTCAGGTCTTTGTTAGTTCAAATGACGTCTTTTTCGTATTTTACGATCTAAGTTTTAGAAAATTGTAACGACTTCAGTAATCCATACTTGAAAGTATTTTGGTGAATTCCAATGTTGATAATTTTCTTAAATCTCCTAATGTAATATACCAACTTTTACAGTGTTCCAAGTGCAGTACTAAAATAAGGCAAAAGCAGTTAAGACGCCACAGACTCACAGTCACGAGTTAACCCCCGTGGCTCACAAGTTATGTCGTCACGGTCATAAAAGTAAGTCATTAATTTCTTTAACTTTAATGTGTTAGTTTTATTATATTTTGTCAGGGTGCAAAGCTCAATATTACCGTTTGACAGTGCATACGAGGTTGAAGTTTTATTTTCCTGTGATCGTAAGCGAGGAACAAGAACCATTATATACTTTGCTAATGTTATCGTAACATTACTAATGTTAGCATGCGCAGCTCAACCTTACCACCTGCCAGTACATACGAGCTTGATGTTTTATTTTCATGCGAGCGAAGCGAGCTAATGACAGAACAAGAACCTTTATATATAATCTTATCATAACAGTGCTAACGTTATCGTAACATAAGTGAAGTGATACGGATTAACATGATATATATAACAAAGGGCATTGTATTGGGTTTGTGGCCTGGGAACCCCTAGGTTAGGTTAGGTGGGTTTGTTAGGTTCTGTACCCTTTTTGTACTTTTTTATATATTGTGTAAAGGTTATATGGAAAAATTCATTAAAATACACATGATAATATTACTGTAGCATTGCTAACGTTAGCAATGCCATCGTAACGTTGGTAACGCTGTGTGTCATTGGTAACGTTGCAAATGTTACCGTTCTCAGTACATACGTGAGTGAAGTGACACGGAATTTGAATAAGTCATTATATTTAAACATTTTAACAAATTATATATAATAAAAGACATTATATTTAAACAATTTAACAGAAAATATATGTTTTCCTGTAGAAAATAACGTGATTTAACCGGTTTTGACCTTCAATTTATCCGTAATAACAGCAACCAGTTCGGCTACTTAAAGTTAGTCGAATTGGTTGTTCTGTTGGTTTGCGGTTGAAATGAAGGTCAAAATCGGTCAAATCACGTTATTTACTACAGGAAACCATATATTTTCTGTTTGAAATCAAAATCTGTAATACAGTAAAACTTTACCGTACATAGCAGGTTTCGACCTTCTGCGCATAAACTCCTCCCACCTGCGCATAGACTCCTCCTCCACCAATAGGATTACTTCTTCTCTACCTGCCACATTTAAATATTCGACTGTATCAAGTATTTGACTTGATCCAGTACAAATATACCACTCCTTTTATGTAATACCCTCGTATACACATTACGTTTGACCCAAGAATTACTCATTTTATTATCCGATATCTTATAAAATCACCTCATTTTATATTCCCATTTAATATTTTTTCAATATTAAACTTACCCGATAATCATGTAGCTGTCAACTCCGTTGCCCGACAGAATTCTATGGAGGGATACGCCAGCTATCACAATACTAGAAGGGGGTGTATTTACCAGCGCCACCTGTGGCCAGGTACTCAAGTACTTCTTGTTGACACCTCCTCAATTATTCCTCTGTCGTGCTTCCGGCAAGACGTTCTGGGATACGCTTATGTTCTTGGAGTATTTTCACGACTTTGGTGAAGTATTTCTCTTTGATTTCGGCTGTCGCTTTACTGGAAAACTTCTATATTAGCTTAGTTAGCTTTTGGAATTAATTTGATTAATTTTGGTGACGAGAGAGTATGAACTCTCGTTCACCTTTCAATGGCCGACCCTTCCCTTAGACGGAAGTGTTGGTGTCTAAGAGAGTATAGACTCTCTTTCTTAATTTTGCTTAACAAAGTTATAGATTTATTTTATATCTCTCCGCCTCTTATAGGCCTCTTCGATTAACTTCCTTTTATTATAAACTCATTAAAATTAATTTTTATATTTGTTTATATTCGACCTTCCTAATAGTAGGCGGTCTTTTACCGAAGTTAATAAACTTTGAGCCCGTCATTTCGGTTTTACCTGTTAACATATTATGCTATTTCCGCCACAGAGTTTGAAAGATTTTCTTTGACAGTCTCGTACTGTTTTCAAAGCTGAACTAACGTTTTGTTTTGTCTCTGCAGTTGTTGACGTTCAGAACGTTCAACTTGCACTCTATCGTTACGATAGAGAAAGAATGTTCACGGTTTCACGTTGCAGTAAGAGTAACCGTGTCTAGCGTTTTGTTCATTCTTTCTTAACTTAATGGTTTTGATCCTAATAAAGGAACTTTTCAGTTTTTTCCTTTAACAATAATATGTTTTAACGATATATATGATTGGGCTCTTCTCTCAGGTTCTAAGTCAAGAGAGAGAGAGAGAGAGAGAGAGAGAGAGATAGAGACGGAGGGAGAAAGAGGATAAACGTTTCATTCAAGCCTGCCAGGCGTACGAGTAACGTCATTATCGATTTTTGCTCTTCTCCCTAGTCTCTTTAGGGGAAGAAACTAAACGTTTCTAGAGTGATCTAGTGTTAATCTCTTTCCAACCACTGATTTATCTTTCATTAGATTTTTCTGTTACATTGTAATTCTGTTTTCGCAATTACTAACTTTGAGAAAGGATAGAATTGCGTATTTCAGGTACAAACCACTTAAGTTTCGAGTTCAGTGAAATAAGTGCAAACAGAAATCAAAGTGATAAGTGATTAGTGCGTGAGGGTACTTTTGTGCGTGCCAGTCGTCCTCCCAGTCCGGGACCTCTTGCAAGCTCCCAAGCCCAGGGGAGAAGCAATGTCGAAGGGCATAAGGGTTCAGCAGGCCTTGATCGGTGCACAGAAGTATTCTCGGTGGTTGTGGGCGTGTCTTACCGAGACCGTCACTCCCACCCGCAGACGATTGAGCCCTTATTTTGCTCGTCTGCAGAAGAGATTAGGGGAGAAAATAAGGCAGAGTAACGCTGGTCTCAGGTCTCAAGACTTCTTAAACGTTAAGTCCAGACCTATGCCAGACGTACGAAGTTAAAGTTCACAACCCGAATGCAGTCGTTGGGTTAGCTCTGACTCTCCTAAGTCATCAGTTGATTTCACTCCGACTAAGAGGAGTAAGGTTCTGCCACAACAGATCTCTGCTGTTAAGGCTTTACCTCAGCAGAACTTAGTGTCTGCCGACCCCAAGTTAACTCTACTGCAGTCCATACAGTCACAACTTTCGGTCTTGATGCGTGAGTGTCGGGCTGAGAGTGTTGCACCGCCTGCACTCCCTCCACCTGTTCTCGCTGCACCTGTGCTCGCCCAGCCTGCACCTGCTCCGCCTGTGCTCGCCCAGCCTGCACCTGCTCCGCCTGGTCGCAGCACCATCTGCCAGGCGTACGATGTTGTGAACTCTACTACAGTCCATGCAAGCACAGCTTTCGGACTTGATGAGTGAGTGTCGGGCTGAGAGTGTTGCTCCACCGCCTCCGCCTACACTCCCTCCTCCTACACTCGCTCCGCCTGATCACAGTACCATCTGCCAGGCGTATGATGTTGTGGACTCTACTACAGTCCATGCAAGCACAGCTTTCGGACTTGATGCGTGAGTGTCGTGCTGAGAGTGTTGCACCTCCTGCACCTGTGGTGCACCAACCTCCTGCACCCGTTCAGCCTGTGCTGCACCCGCCTGCACCGGTGGTGCACCAACCTCCTGCACCCGTTCAGCCTGTGCTGCACCCGCCTGCACCGGTGGTGCACCAACCTCCTGCACCCGTTCAGCCTATGCTGCACCCGCCTGCACCGGTGGTGCACCAACCTCCTGCACCCGTTCAGCCTGTGCTGCTCCCGCCTGCACTCGCTGCACCCAGTCGCAGCTCCATCTGCCAGGCGTACGATGTTGAACCACTTTCGGAGTTTGCTGTTCACAGTGTTGTTTAGCCTCAGCCTTCTTTAAGGCAACCCTTGCTTTGGGATCAGGAGAGTTACACTCTTCCTCCTCCTCCCCTTGCTGCTCCTCCAGTGGTGCAACTCTCGGTTGGGGTACAACAACCTCTCCCCTCCGTGAGTCTGTCTGCTCAACCAGCGCTGCACCGAGTTCAACCCTCATCTAGGCAAGCTCATCTACACCATGCACTTGCGCCTCAGGAGCCTCAGCTTGCTAGAACTTTACCTTGTTCTGCGCAGCCTCAACCTTCTCATGCTCCACTCATCTCTCAGGAACAGGAACGGACTACTCCGCCTCCGTCCTCCGCTTAGCTGGTACAATCCTTGGGTGCAACTCTTGCTAGGAGTCAACCTCCTTCACCCTTGCACCTGCCTTCTGCTCCGTCTGTTGTTCAGCCTATGCAGTCTGAACCTCAGGTTTTCCCTCAAGTTGAGGAAACCTCTGTTGTTGTTCCAGCTCGTTCTGACTCTGCTGTTCAGCATACCATGGTTTAAACCCCATGCAAGCATGCATTAAGCACTCTAGCACTGGTCATGGAATTTCTGAGAAATGTTAAACGCCATGCACACGCTCTGCTTTCCTTTCAGCAGGCTCTGCTTACAGCAGGCTCTACTTCCTACATGCTCAGCATTCAGCATGCTCTGCATTCAGCATGCTCTGCATACAACATGCTCTGCATACAGCATGCTCTGCATTCAGCATGCTCTGCATACAGCATACTCTGCATACATCATGCTCTGCATACCTTACCGCATGCTTCTCAACACATCTTGGGTTGTTGCCAACTCACTAGACTGTCAAGCAGTTTCATAACGTTGCCTTCTAGTCTGCTGCTTTGCACCAGTGAACCCTCACTCAGAGAACTTAGCTTTTCTAGGATAAGGTCCCTGTAGATGAGAAAGTTCTTTTCTCCCTCCTTCTGATATTCCCTTGAGGACTCTGTCATTTGGAGGGAGCCTTTAGCTGCATAACCTCTTATGGACTTTTATTTAAGCATAACATGTTTACAGGGAAGGTAATGGTTACACTTCAGCCGCTAATCCCGTCTGTTACCACACCTGCTCCCATAGACCTTGAGCTGTGTTGCATGACATGCAGTCCAAGCTTAGTCCTTGTTAGAGGATTTTTTGTTTACGGAGTCAATGTGTCACGGGGAAGACGTTCAACAACCAACAGAAGGGACTTGTTGTGACGCAGTGGGCAACCTCAGCAACCCGTTAAGGAGTTGTCTGTACGACCCAGACAGTCTAGACAGATTCGGGTTGTCACTGTACTTCCTCGCTTGCCCATGATTGACAGTTTACAGACTGTGCAGCAGTATCATGATCTTGTGTCCGGCTCCGTCAGACGACGGGCTTTTAAGAGCTCCCTCAAGTCGTCGCTGTCTGGAGATTTTCAAATGGACTATGGATCTGACCAAGGAACTGGGCCTCCTGGTCAATTTTGAGGAGTCTCAGCTCGTTCCATCCCAGACCATTGTCTCCTTGGGTATGGATCTTCAGAGTCGAGCTTTTCGGACTTGTCCGTCGGCCCCAAGGATCTTCCAAGCCCTAGAATGCATCCAGAGCATGCTGAGAAGGAACCGATGCTTAGTCAGGCAGTGGATGAGTCTAACAGGGACACTTTCATCGCTGGCCCTGTTCATCGAGTTAGGGAGACTCCACCTCCGCCCCCTTCAGTATCATCTAGCTGCTCACTGGATAAAGGACATGACGCTAGAGACGGGCTCAGTTCCTGTTTCCGAAGAGATGAGGTCTACTCTAACGTGGTGGAAGAACAGCATTCTTCTCAAGGAAGGTCTACCATTGGCTGTTCAGTCCTCCGACCACCGTCTCTTCTCGGACGCATCGGACACGGGCTGGGGTGCGACACTGGACGGACAGGAATGCTCGGGAACATGGAATCAGGAGCAAAGGACACTTCACATCTATTGCAAGGAGTTGTTGGCAGTTCATTTGGCCTTGATAAACTTCAAGTCCCTCCAGCTTAACAAGGTGGTGGAGGTGAACTCCGACTACACCACAGCCTTGGCTTACATCTCCAAGCAGGGAGGGACTCATTCGAGGAAGTTGTTCGAGATCGCAAGGGACCTCCTCATTTGGTCAAAAGATCGAAAGCTCACGCTGGTAACGAGGCTCATTCAGGGCGATATGAATGTCATGGCAGATCGCCTCAGCCGGAAGGGTCAGGTCTTCCCCACAGAGTGGACCCTTCACAAGAATGTTTGCAGCAGACTTTGGGCCCTGTGGGATCAGCCAACCATAGATCTATTCGCTACCTCGATGACCAAGAGGCTCCTCTTGTATTGTTCTCCGATTCCAGACCCAGCAGCAGTTCGCGTGGATGCCTTTCTGCTGGATTGGTCCCATCTCAACCTGTATGCATTCCCGCCGTTCAAGATTGTCAACAGGGTACTTCAGAAGTTCGCCTCTCACAAAGGGACACGGCTGACGTTGGTTGCTCCCCTCTGGCCCGCGAGAGAATGTTTCACTGAGGTACTGCAATGGCTGGTCGACGTTCCCAGGACTCTTCCTCCTAGAGTGGACCTTCTGCGTCAACCTCACGTAAAGAAGGTACTCCCAACCTCCACGCTCTTCGTCTGACTGCCTTCAGACTATCGAAAGACTCTCAAGAGCTAGAGGCTTTTCGAAGGAGGCAGCCAGAGCGATTGCCAGAGCAAGGACGACATCCACTCTCAGAGTCTATCAGTCTTTATGGGAAGTCTTCCGAAGCTGGTGCAAGGCCAATGCAGTTTTCCTCAACCAGTACCAATGTAACCCAGATTGCTGACTTCCTGTTACATCTAAGGAACGTAAGCTCCCTATCAGCTCCTACGATCAAGGGTTACAGAAGTTTGTTGGCAGCGGTTTTCCGCCACAGAGGCTTGGATCTTTCCTCCAACAAAGATCTACAGGACCTCCTTAGGTCTTTTGAGACCTCAAAGGAACGTCGGTTGTCCACTCCAGGCTGGAATCTAGACGTGGTCCTAAGGTTCCTAATGTCATCAGGATTTGAACCGCTCCAATCAGCCTCTTTTAAGGACCTCACATTAAAAAACTCTTTTCCTCGTGTGCTTAGCAACAGGTAAAAGAGTAAGTGAGATCCACGCCTTCAGCAGGAACATAGGTTTCACATCTGAAACGGCTACATGTTCCTTACAACTCGGTTTTTTGGCTAAAAACGAGCTTCCTTCCCGTCCTTGGCCTAAGTCGTTCGAGATCCCAAGCCTGTCCAACATGGTGGGGAACGAACTGGAGAGAGTACTTTGCCCAGTTAGAGCTCTTAAGTACTATCTAAAGGTCAAAACCATTACGAGGACAATCAGAAGCCTTATGGTGTGCTATCAAGAAGCCTTCTCTACCAATGTCTAAGAACTCAGTTTCTTACTACATCAGGCTTCTGATTAGAGAAGCAAATTCTCATCTGAAGGAAGAAGACCTTGCTTTGCTGAAGGTAAGGACACATGAAGTGAGAGCTGTGGCTACTTCAGTGGCCTTCAAACAGAACCGTTCTCTGCAGAGTGTTATGGATGCAACCTATTGGAGAAACAAGTCAGTGTTCGCATCATTCTATCTCAAAGATGTCCAGTCTCTTTACGAGTACTGCTACACCCTGGGTCTATTCGTAGCAACGAAAGCAGTAGTAGGCGAGGGCTCAGCCACTACATTCCCATAATCCCATAACTTTTTAACCTTTCTCTTGAATACTTTTTATGGGTTGTACGGTCGGCTAAGAAGCCTTCCACATCCTTGTTGATTTGGCGGGTGGTCAATTCTTTCTTGAGAAGCGCCAAGGTTAAAGGTTGTGATGAGGTCCTTTAGTATGGGTTGCAGCCCTGTATACTTTAGCACCTTTGAGTTGATTCAGCCTCCCAAGAGGAACGCTGCGCTCAGTAAGGAAGACGATCTTATTAAAGGCAGAGTAACGGTTCAAGTCGACTTCCTTACCAGGTACTTATTATTTCATTGTTATTGTGGATAACTGATTATATGAAATATGGGATACTTAGCTATCCTTTAATCTTGTACACTGGTTTTCACCCACCCCCCTGGGTGTGAATCAGCTACATGATTATCGGGTAAGTTTAATATTGAAAAATGTTATTTTTATTAATAAAATAAATTTTTGAATATACTTACCCGATAATCATGATTTAATCGACCCTCCCTTCCTCCCCATAGAGAACCAGTGGACCGAGGAATAATTGAGGAGGTGTCAACAAGAAGTACTTGAGTACCTGGCCACAGGTGGCGCTGGTAAATACACCCCCTTCTAGTATTGTGATAGCTGGCGTATCCCTCCATAGAATTCTGTCGGGCAACGGAGTTGACAGCTACATGATTATCGGGTAAGTATATTCAAAAATTTATTTTATTAATAAAAATAACATATTTATCAAAACACTCCATTTTATCTTGCTATAATACTTTTATACATTTTGTTATTACCTTGTCACGCACAGATTTCACATAAATACTTGCTCTGGACAAGTTTCCCTTTCTCGTTCTTTCTCTGTTGCTTTTCCGTTAACCAATCACGAACCCATACGTATGGAAAGTTTGCACAAGGGGGTTGATGTATCCCAACCCCCACCTTCCAACAAACCCTTTTCCGTGCAAACCTTTGTCCAAGTCAGGTCTTTGTTAGTTCAAGTGACGTCTTTTTTTGTATTTTACAATGAAAGTTATAGAAACTTGTAATGACTGCAGTAATCCATACTTGAAAGCATTTCGGTGAAATCCAATATTGATAATTTTCTTAAATCTCATAATGTAATAGCCCAACGTTTAAAGAAAACATACTGGGGAAACGATATATAATGGTAAAATAAGCCTTTTCTTCTCTATACATTACCTTCTTGGATTTATAATAAACCGATGAAAAAATGCGGTAATATTGAGCAGCGCAATATCAAGTATTTGACTAGATCCAGTACAACTATACCATTCCTTTTATGTAATACCCCCGTATATATATTACGTTTGACCCAAGAATTACTCGTTTTATCATCCGATATCTTATAAAATGACCTCATTTTATATTTCCATTAAATATTATTTATCATACTCTCCATTTTATCTTGCTATATTACTTTTATACATTTTGTTACCTTGTCACGCCCAGATTTCACATAAATACTTGCTCTGGACAAGTTTCCCATTCTGATTTATTCATGTTTACTCTCTAGACTCCGTTGCTTTTCCGTTAACCAATCACGAACCCATACGTATGGAAAGTTTGCACAGGGGGGTTGATATTTCCCAACCCCCACCTTCCAACAAAACCTTTTTTGTGGAAACCTTTGTCCAAGTCAGGTCTTTGTTAGTTCAAGTGACGTCTTTTTTTGTATTTTACGATGGAAGTTATAGAAACTTGTAAAGACTGCAGTAATCCATACTTGAAAGCTTTTCGGTGAATTCCAATGTTGATAATTTTCTTAAATCTCATAAGGTAATAGCCCAACATTTACAGTATCCCAAGTGCAGTACTAAGCTAAGACAAAAAAGAAACAGCGATGTGGATATACAGAAGTTAAAGACGTCACAGTCACAACACCCCGGTGACCCACAAGTTTTATCGTCGCGGTCATAAAAGAAAGTCATTGATTTCTTTAATTTTATATATTTGCAGGTAGAACCTTGGCTAGGGGTTATGACCTAGGAAGGGGGTGCGGGGGCTTGCCCCCGGCTACAGTTTGTGACCGGGGAAGGGTGTCCGAAGGTTTCCCCCCAGCTAGGGGTTGTGACCTGGGAACTACTAGGTTAGGTTAGGTGGGTTTGTTAGTTTTCGTACCCTGTTATATATTGTGTAAAGGGTATATATTTAGCGTAGCATTAGTAACATTTGCAATGTGAGCGTAACATTGCTAATGTTAGTGTAACATTGCTAATGTAAGTGTGCGCAGTACATACGTTCTTGATGAGTGAAGTGAAGACGGAATTTTAAGAAAAGTTATTATATTTAAACATTTTAACAGAAAATATATGTTTTCCTGTAGAAAATAACGTGATTTAACCAACAACAACAACCAGTTCGGCTACTTGAAGTTACTCGAACTGGTTGTTCTGTTTGTTTGCGGTTGAAATGAAGGTCAAATTCGGTTAAATCACGTCATTTCCTACAAGAAAACATATATTTTCTGTTTGAAATGAGAATCTAATACAGTACAACTTTACCTTTTTTACAATTATACTAAGCCTATCGGTACTGCAACCTTATGTTTTTTTTTTTTCTTTTTCTTCTTTTTTTGGGATCCCTTTGCCATCTATTACTATCTGATGAGTGAAAGAACCCTGGTGAGATTGAGGCCACCAAAATAATTAAATCGCAACCGCTCATAGATGGATACCTCTTAAGCCCAACTGAGAAACGGGAAAGTAGGTGGTTCGTGTTTGCAATCATCAGTAATGTAAAGAGAAAAATATATAGTGTGAAAATGTGGCCACATGAATTGCTGGGTTAGGAGCCTTTGTATATCAGCGGCCAGTTCCTGATGCATTGATTAAAACTGGACATCAACTAAACTAAACTTTCCCCCCTAACCTAACCTACAAGCCGTGTCCTTACCTACATACCTAACAGGGGGCTGACACACTCCTGCGACCCCCCTTACACTGCCCTATTCTAAGTTAGCCAAATATTACATACAGGTGGCTGCTTTCATACATACACCCCCTGGGTTATATTCTATGCTATAAAACCTTTACTAACCTAACCTAGGGTGGCTATGTGTAGTAAATAGAAATGGAGTAAAATTATAGTGCAGTGCAATATCCCTAATGAAAAAATAAGAGGTGTTCCTGGTGTATTTATTGGTACTTAAAACAATTCTAATGAGAATGTAGAGGAAAGTCTTGTTTCTCAAATTATAGTCACAGTATAGAATTCTGGAAGTTACAATTAAAAAATTATTTGTTCCTACACTTGATACAAACCCTCATTCTTTACTATAGGAGATATTCTAGCGTGAGCTGGAAAATACGGCAGAAAAACCTTAACAAGGTCGTTAACGACCGGGCAGGTAATTACCCACCTGTTAGTGGTGGGGGGACCACCGGTCGGTAGCTGCTGTTTACCTTCAATCGAATTCTAGCTGTCGTTGCAGTGGTAACACCGCTGCTCCTCCTTTTATTTGACTGGCAGACTAGCCTTTCTTTTTTGGTTTTTTGATTACTGTAATCCTTTTTCTTTTTCTTTGTTAGATGTGATGTCCTCTATTATGAGGAAGTGTTCCGGGCGCCTTTATATCGCCGCTGGAGGTGGATTCTCTTTCCCTATGCCCTGGCTACAGAGGTCATAGGTGTTCTGAAGGCTCCCCCTGCCAAGTATGTAGAAGTGGACATCGCAGTACCACCTCCTCCTCCTCCTCCTCCTCCTCCTCCTCCTCCTCCTCCTCCTCCTCCTCTTCATCGCCATCTTCGGAGGCTAAGAGGGAGAGAGAGAAGAGGAAGAGGAGAGCTCGCTCTCCTTCGCCCAGACGTTCTCGCCGGAGACACCGGCGACATAGGAAGAGACATCATCGTTCTCGCAAATCCTCGCCTTCTATCTCTTCACGAGATGTCTCGCCGCAAGACTGTAAGTGCTCTCGTCACAAACTTGAGAAGAGCGCTTCCTCCTTACCCTAACATAGGGCATCAAGAGCGTACGCGCCAACATGTGCATACGCTCCAACAAGAGCATAGTTCCATGTGCCATGTGCTCACCTGCGCGCCATCAATCTCCTGCGCAATGGCGCTCTCCCACACGCCAACATTCTCCCACACGTGCGCATACACGCCCAACATCTCACTCTGCTGCGCGCCATACTGCGCACCATCCTACGCGCCAGGTAAAACCTGTATGCCAACTTTCTACTGATAGCAGGACTTCTGACAAGTCAGCCATGCTGCCTTCTCCCGTGCACCAACCCTTACCAACGCGCCAGCGCTCACCAGCGTGCCAGCCTTCTCCCGCGCACATCCGCAAGGATATGCGCGCACGCCATGCGTACGCTCGTGAATCCTCTCCTAGGGATGAGCGCCAACATGCTCCCGTGCGCCACGCATGAATCCACTGTGCAGCGCCCGCGCACTAGAGAACTGTTTCCTCGAAGCTACAAACCTTCAGTCGTGCTGAGATTATGGGGATCTACAGAGAAAGAAGATTAACGGAAGATTGTTGCTTCAAAAGAGTCTAGTCTGAAGACTATCTTCCCTAGGAATAGGGAACTCCTTGGCCACCCTGGCCTCAAGACTAAGTCTCCTATAGTAAAGAATGAGGGTTTGTATCAAGTGTAAGAACAAATGACAAACTTATAACAGAGTTTGTATTTTTCCTGACATACAAACCCGAATTCTTTACACAAATCTTCCCTCTATCACCTCCTCCTAGGATAGTCCTAGCTAGAATCCGATTGAAGGTAAACAGCAGCTACCGCCGGCTGTCCCCCCACCACTAATAAGTGGGTAATTACCTGTCCGGTCGTTAACGACCTTGTTAAGGTTTTTTTGTCGTATTTTTCTGCTCGCGCTAGAATATCTCCTATAGTAAAGAATTCGGGTTGGTTATTAGGGAAAATACAAACTCTGTTATAGTGTGTCATATTTTATAAGAGAATCAAACGCAAGGTTAAGACCTAACCTGAAGTTTCCTACCCAACCCGTTTGGACTTTGAATCATTGTTAACTAGTGAATATGCTACTTTGCTCGCACAACCTTTTCCGATTGGATTGAAAAACCCTGTACACCAGACCTTGTCTATGCTTAGCATGCTGCTCATACGCTTAATGTTAGCGTGCATGAGGCGCTATTACACTTAAGTACTCAACAAGTGACTGAACTGCATGTGATCCTATGGATTCACGCATGCTTTCCTTAGAGCACTCTCCCCGTGGAGGGTAAAAGACATGCTTAGTGTTAACATGCCTCCCACATCCTTCCTCTGGGACATGTGTACAAACTTGCTGGCCTGCCCCCACTGGGTAACCCCTCTTCTCCTAAACTTGCAGAAGTGCACGAAGTAAACGCGTGCTACCCTCCACATACCTTGCTGGCGAGCACTCAACTTGTGAGAGGGTTAGAACAGGTGAGTTACCACGCATGCCTCACCCTTTCGCATGCGTATCGCCATTGCGGCCAATAATTGAAAAGTAAGTTTCTCACGAGGATCCTGGTGTTAACAAGCAACATATCTTTCAACACATGTGCTGGCACTGGCATGATCAGGCTCATACACCTGAGTGCGTTGATTCTCCGGAGTGTATGCATGGTTTAACTCCCTTATCTCCATTAAAAAACTCCTTCTCTCCTGAGCCTGTTGTGGTAGCGGGCTTAATAGCCAGCTCCCGCTAACCCCTGCATGCTTAGTTCGTTAGGTGTTTGGAACAGATTGGTTACCGGAGGCTCATCTCTTGAGCGGGGTGGCTCTCCCGTGAGTGCGCATGGATTAATTCTCCTATCTCCTGTAGACAACCCCTCCTCTCCTTATTCTGTTGTGTTAGCGTGCTTAAGTGCAAGCCTCGTTGGGGCATGCTCAATCTTTTATGGGTTTGGAACAGGTGGGTTACCATGCATAGCCCTCAGAAACGGGCGTCACTCAAGAAGCGCTTCATCTCTTAATGCATCACATAGACACATCTCAACACTTTGCGTATCGACAAATGCACCTCTCCATGCTGCACGTTGTCTAGACATTCCCCGAATGGTAGTCTTCACAGGCAGTCTCGTTAATGAGACATGAAGAGACACAGGTCGTAAGATAGCCTCTCTTCTCTATCGTTAGTCCCAGAATGGTGGCAGAGCGAGACAAATCTTTTAGAGCGCTTGCCCCTTCTGCTGTTTCCACCAGAACTTCTGTGGTTCGCGGACCCGGCGAATGAAGGTTTTGGAGCCCATCTCCTGCAACACCTAGGGTCGAGACTATGAACTGACCGGGCGAGTCGCTGTCAGTCTGTATCTATTTGCATTTTTCCTAACTATATAAACCTGAGTCCTTTACTCATACATTCCTGCCATCACCTACCCCTTATAAAATCCTGGCTGCAATCAGGATGAGTGCTCAGTGAGCATAAGATCTTTTCCAATTCTTTTTACCCTGTTTTGTACATGTATTCTGGTTCATGTATCATCTCTAATATTTTCATCAGCAAAATTAGCAACAACAATGTCATTTGAGGTAGGCATCCCCACTCCCGGCCAGTAACTACCAGCCATCTGTTTACACCTTGTTATAAAAGTTTGTTGCATACTCCTATGTAAAGGACTCTAGTTTGTATAGTTTGGATAAATACAAATTATCTCCAAATTTGTTATTTTTCAGATATAAATCCTAGTTGAACTAGTCCTTAAAGCTAAAAAAGTACTGTACATTTTTCCCCTCTAAAAGGAAAATGGACACTTGTATGGTATGATCCTAATAAACACATCTTTAAATAGGTAAAGAAAAAGTCTTGTGACAGTAAAATTATCTCTGATTGGAAATTAAAAATGTCTTCTAGTACTAACAATACAGAAAGAAGGAAATCAAAGGTGGGAGTACATCTCCTATCAGGAATCTTATGAAGTGTCATCAGAAGAATTCTTTGTCAGTAGTAGTCCAAAACAAATCTTAGTTGGTAAGAATAGAAAGAATTTTTTAATGAAAGTAAATATGTAGGTTACTAGTAGCTGCTGGCTATAGATTATGGTGTTCAAAATACAGTAATGGGTTGAAGAGATGTATTCAATTACTTTATGTCATTTCCAATGGCTTAACTAATATTGTACTATGCAGTACTAAAATAAAGTAAAAAAAAAACTGATGCTAGAAAGCATATGCATAGTATTGCCTTTGTCAGTATTGTTGTTTATAATTGCATTTAAATCTTTCTTTTATGTGAAGATCTTGGGTAATAGAATATCTTGGAACTTGGTAGTGAATGAGTGGGTATACAGGTCCTAGACTAAGTAAGGATACATAGACTTTTAGTAGATAAAATTAGATTGTGCTAGTTTGGATTGAGTATGGAATATTGATTGCCTCCCTTCAATCTGCAGTGGTAGATTGGTAAAATTATAGATTATACCTGGCAGGGATTTGTGACTTTAGAATGATAAATACTGTACCAATTTAATAGTGTCTATTTTGAACAAAACTGTCCTTTGCTATTGAAAATAAGTTCATGTGGTTTCAAATATGCTGGATCCCCCTGAAGAACACTGAGAATGGGGGACTACAGTAGGAAACCAAGGATTTTGGGTGGGTGAAAATAAAGAACAAGTAAAATACAATGATGTATCATAACCTAATTACACTAATCTACCTAGTATAGGGTGACTTGTTTTTACCTACTCATGGGATGCAGTTGCCCTTGTTTCCTAACTTTATTTGAAATGCCATATCACTTTTCACTTAATGAGTGAGATTAAGGAATGTATTGTAATCTAACATTACTTACTAGTTTTCAATATTAAACTTACCCGATAATCATGTAGCTGTCAACTCCGTTGCCCGACAGAATTCTATGGAGGGATACGCCAGCTATCACAATACTAGAAGGGGGTGTAATTACCAGCGCCACCTGTGGCCAGGTACTCAAGTACTTCTTGTTGACACCTCCTCAATTATTCCTCTGTCGTGCTTCCGGCAAGACGTTCTGGGATACGCTTATGTTCTTGGAGTATTTTCACGACTTTGGTGAAGTATTTCTCTTTGATTTCGGCTGTCGCTTTACTGGAAACTTCTATATTAGCTTAGTTAGCTTTTGGAATTAATTTGATTAATTATGGTGACGAAGAGAGTATGAACTCTCTTTCACCTTTCAATGGCCGACCCTTCCCTTAGACGGAAGTGTTGGTGTCTAAGAGAGTATAGACTCTCTTTCTTAATTTTGCTTAACAAAAGTTATAGATTTATTTTATATCTCTCCGCCTCTTATAGGCCTCTTCGATTAACTTCCTTTTATTATAAACTTATTAAAATTAATTTTTATATTTGTTTATATTCGACCTTCCTAATAGTAGGCGGTCTTTTCTTGGTACCGAAGTTAATTAACATTGAGCCCGTCATTTCGGTTTTACCTGTTAACATATTATGCTATTTTAATGTCTTTGAAAGAATTTCTTTGATAGTCTAGTACTGTTTTCAAAGTTGAACTAACGTTTTGTTGTCTCTGCAGTTGTTGACGTTCAGAACGTTCAACTTGCACTCTATCGTTACGATAGAGAAAGAATTTTCACGGTTTCACGTTGCAGTAAGAGTAACCGTGTCTAGCGTTTTGTTCATTCTTTCTTAACTTTATGGTTTTGATCCTAATAAAGGAACTTTTCATTTTGGGAAATATTTCAGTTTTTTCCTTTAACAATAATATGTTTTAACGATATATATGATTGGGCTCTTCTCTCAGGTTCTAAGTCAAGAGAGAGAGAGAGAGAGAGAGAGATAGAGACGGAGGGAGAAAGAGGAGGATAAACGTTTCATTCAAGCCTGCCAGGCGTACGAGTAACGTTGTTATCGTTTTTGCTCTTCTCCCTAGTCTCTTTAGGGGAAGAAAGTAAACGTTTCTAGAGTGATCTAGTGTTTAGTCTCTTTCCAGCCACTGAATTATTTATCTTTCATTAGATTTTTCTGTTACATTGTAATTCTGTTTTCGCAATTACTAACTTTTGAGAAAGGATAGAATTGCGTGTTTCAGGTACAAACCACTTAAAGTTTCGAGTTCAGTGAAATAAGTGCAAACAGAAAATCAAAGTGATAAGTGATTAGCGCAAAGTGTGTCAGTGTTGTGCGTGAGGGTACTTCTGTGCGCGCCAGTCGTCCTCCCAGTCCGGGACCTCTTGCAAGCTCCCAAGCCCAGGGGAGAAGCAATGTCGAAGGGCATAAGGGTTCAGCAGGCCTTGATCGGCGCACAGAAGTATCCTCGGTGGTTTTGGGCGTGTCTTACCGAGACCGTCACTCCCACCCGCAGACGATTGAGCCCTTATTTTGCTCGTCTGCAGAAGAAGTTTAGGGGAGTAAACGCTGGTCTCAGGTCTCAAGACCTCTTAAACGTAAAGTCCAGACCTATGCCAGACGTACGAAGTTAGAGTTCAACAACCCGGATGCAGTCATTGGGTTAGCTCTGACTCTCCTCAGTCATCAGTTGAATGCACTCCGCCTAAGAGGAGTAAGGTTCTGCCGCAACAGATCTCTGCTGTTAAGGCTTTACCTCAGCAGACCTTAGTGTCTGCCGACCCCAAGTTGACTCTACTGCAGTCCATGCAGTCACAACTTTCGGTCTTGATGCGTGAGTGTCGGGCTGAGAGTGTTGCGCCTCCGCCTCCGCCTACACTCCCTCCGCCTGCGCTCGCTCCGCCTGCGCTCGCTCCGCCTGATCGCAGTACCACCTGCCAGGCGTACGATGTTGAGCCACGTTCTGAGTTTGCTGTTCCCAGTGGTGTTCAGCCTCCGCCTTCTTTAAGGCAACCTTTACAATGGGATCAGGAGGATTATACCTCTCTTCCTCCGCCTCCACTTGCTGCTCCACCAGTGATGCAACACTCGGTTGAGGTACAACAACCTCTCCCGTCCTTGAGTCAGTCTCCTCAGCTCTCGCTGCAGCGAGCTCACCCTCCACAAGGCAAGCACCACTACACCTTAGCCTTGCGCCTCAGGAGCCTCAGCTTGCGAGACATTTACCTTGTTCTGCGCAGCCTCTACCTCATCGCGCTCCGCTCACACCACAGGAACAGGAACTTGCTACTCCGCTTCCGCCAACCGCTCAGCAAGCGCAACCCTTGGGTTCAGCCACTCATGCCAGGAGTCAGCCTCCTCCACCCATGCGCCTACCTTCTGCTACTTCCTTTGATCAGCCTTTGCAGACTGAGCCTCAGGTGTTCCCTCAACAGAGTCTTGAAGAGGAAACCACAACTATTGTTGTTCCAGCTCGTTCTGACTCTGCTGTTCAGCATACCTTACCTCCATTTTCAAACCTTATGATAATGGAGGTTATTTGTATTACTTATAAAAATATATTTGTATTCCTTGCAATATATTTTTAACAATATCGCAGAATATGGCAAAAAATATGAATCATGAGTTATGAATGTAAGGTAAATATTATGTTGATATTTAAACCCCATGCAAGCATGCATAAAGCACTCTAGCACTGGTCATGGAATTTCTGAGAAATGTTAAACGCCATGCACACGCTTTGCTTACCTTTCAGCATGCTCTACATACAGCATGCTCTGCTTACAGCATGCTCTGCATACTACATGCTCTGCATACAGCATGCTCTGCATTCAGCATGCTCTGCATACAACATGCTCTACATACAGCATGCTCTGCATACAGCATGCTCTGCATACAACATGCTCTGCATACAGCATGCTCTGCATTCAGCATGCTCTGCATACAACATGCTCTGCATACAGCATGCTCTGCATTCAGCATGCTCTGCATACAACATGCTCTACATACAGCATGCTCTGCATACAGCATGCTCTGCATACAACATGCTCTGCATACCTTACCGCATGCTTCTCAGTCACACATCTTTGGTTGTTGCCAACTCACTAGACTGTCAAGCAGTTTCATAACGTTGCCTTCTAGTCTGCTGCTTTTGCACCAGTGAACCCTCACTGAGAGAACTTAGCTTTTCTAGGATATGGTCCCTGTAGATGAGAAAGTTCTTTTCTCCCTCCTTCTGATATTCCCTTGAGGACTCTGTCATTTGGAGGGAGCCTTTAGCTGCATAGCCTCTTATGGACTTTTATTTAAGCATAACATGCTTCCAGGGAAGGTAATGGTTCCACTTCAGTCGCTAATCCCGTCTGTTACCACACCTGCTCCCATAGACCTTGAGCTGTGTTGCAAGACATGCAGTCCAAGCTTAGTCCTTGTTAGAGGATTTTTTGTTTACGGAGTCAATGTGTCACGGGGAAGACGTTCAACAACCAACAGAAGTGACTTGTTGTGACGCAGTGCGGCAACCTCAGCAACCCGATAAGGAGTTGTCTGTACGACCCAGACAGTCTAGACAGATTCGGGTTGTCACTGTACTTCCTCGCTTGCCCATGATTGACAGTTCACAGACTGTGCAGCAGTACCATGATCTTGTGTCCGGCTCCGTCAGACGACTGGCTTTTAAGAGCTCCCACTAGTCGTCGCTGTCTGGAGATTTTCAAATGGACTATGGATCTGACCAAGGAACTGGGCCTCCTGGTCAATTTTGAGGAGTCTCAGCTCGTTCCATCCCAGACCATTGTCTCCTTGGGTATGGATCTTCAGAGTCGAGCTTTTCGGACTTTTCCGTCGGCCCCAAGGATCTTCCAAGCCCTAGAATGCATCCAGAGCATGCTGAGAAGGAACCGATGCTCAGTCAGGTAGTGGATGAGTCTAACAGGGACACTTTCATCGCTGGCCCTGTTCATCGTGTTAGGGAGACTCCACCTCCCCCCCCTTCAGTATCATCTAGCTGCTCACTGGATAAAGGACATGACGCTAGAGACGGTCTCAGTTCCTGTTTCCGAAGAGAGGAGGTCTTCTCTCGCGTGGTGTAAGAACAGCTTTCTTCTCAAGGAAGTCTACCTTTGGCTGTTCAGAAACACGACCGCCGTCTCCTCTCGGACGCATCAGACACGGGCTGGGGTGCGATTTTGGACGGACAAGAATGCTTGGGAACATGGAATCAGGAGCAAAGGACACTTCACATCAATTGCAAGGAGTTGTTGGCGGTTATTCTGGCCTTGATAAACTTCAAGTCCCTCCAGCTTAACAAAGTGGTGGAGGTGGACTCTGACAACACCACAGCCCTGGCTTACATCTTCAAGCAGGGAGGGACTCTTTCGTGGAAGTTGTTCTAGATCGCAAGGGACCTACTCATCTGGTCTAAAGATCGAAAGCTAACTGGTAACGAGGTTCATTCAGGGCGGTATGAATGTCATGGCAGATCACCTCAGACGGAAGGGTCAGGTCATCCCCACAGAGTGGACCCTTCTCAAGAATGTTTGCAACAGACTTTGGGCCCTGTGGGGTCAGCCAACCATAGATCTGTTCTCTACCTCGATAACCTAGAGACTCCTGTTGTATTGTTCTCCGATTCCAGACCCAGCAGCAGTTCACGTGGATGCTTTTCTGCTGGATTGGTTCCATCTCGACCTGTATGCATTCCCGCCGTTCAAGATTGTCAACAGGGTACTTCAGAAGTTCTCCTCTCACAAAGGGACACGGCTGACGTTGGTTGGCTCCGCTCTGGTCCGCGAGAGAATGGTTCTTAGAGGTACTGCAATGGCTGGTCGACATTCCCAGGACTCTTCCTCTAGGAGTGAACCTTCTAAGTCTACCTCACGTAAAGAAGGTACACCCAATCCTCCACGCTCTTCGTCTGACTGCCTTCAGACTTTCGAAAGACTCTCAAGAGTTAGGGGCTTTTCGAAGGAGGCAGCCAGAGCGATTGCCAAAGCAAGGAGAACATCCACTCTCAGAATCTATCAGTCTCAAGGGGAAGTCTTCCGTAGCTGGTACAAGACCAATGCAGTTTCCTCAACCAGTACCACTGTAACCCAGATTGCTGACTTCCTGTTATATCTAAGGAAAGTAAGATCCCTTTCAGCTCCTACGATCAAGGGTTACAGAAGTATGTTGGCAGCGGTTTTCCGCCACAGAGGCTTGGATCTTTCCACCAACAAAGATCTACAGGACCTCCCTAGGTCTTTTGAGACCTCAAAGGAACGTCGGTTGTCCACTCCAGGCTGGAATCTAGACGTGGTCCTAAGGTTCCTTATGTCATCAAGATTTGAACCTCTCCAATCAGCCTCTTTTTAGGACCTCACATTAAAAACTCTTTTCCTCGTGTGCTTGACAACAGCTAAAAGAGTAAGTGAGATCCACGCCTTCAGCAGGATCATTGTTTTCACATCTGAAACGGCTACATGTTCCTTGCAGCTCGGTTTTTGCTAAACGAGCTTCCTTCACGTCCTTGGCCTAAGTCGTTCGAGATCCCAAGCCTGTCCAACTTGGTGGGGAATGATCTGAAGAGAGTACTTTGCCCAGTTAGAGCTCTTAGGTACTATCTAAAAAGGTCTTAACCTTTACAAGGACAATCAGAAGCCTTATAGTGTGCTATCAAGAAACCTTCTTTTCCAAGTTCTAAGAACTCAGTTTCTTACTATTCAGGCTTCTGATTAGAGAAAAACATTCTCATCTGAAGGAAGAAGACCTTGCTTTGCTGAAGGTAAGGACACATGAAGTGGGAGCTGTGGCTACTTCAGTGGCCTTCAAACAGAACCATTCTCTGCAGAGTGTTATGGATGCAACCTATTGGAGAAGCAAGTCAGTGTTCGCATCATTCTATCTCAAAGATGTCCAGTCTCTTTACGAGTACTGCTACACCCTGGGACCATTCGTAGCAACGAATGCAGTAGTAGACGAGGGCTCAGCCACTACATTCCCATAATCCCATAACCTTTTAACCTTTCTCTTGAATACTTTTTATGGGTTGTACGGTCGGCTAAGAAGCCTTCCACATCCTTGTTGATTTGGCGGGTGGTCAATTCTTTCTTGAGAAGCGCCGAGGTTAAAGGTTGTGATGAGGTCCTTTAGTATGGGTTGCAGCCCTGTATACTTTAGCACCTTTGAGTTGATTCAGCCTCCCAAGAGGAACGCTGCGCTCAGTAAGGAAGACGATCTTATTAAAGGCAGAGTAACGGTTCAAGTCGACTTCCTTACCAGGTTCTTATTATTTCATTGTTATTGTGGATAACTGATTATATGAAATACGGGATACTTAGCTATCCTTTAGTCTTGTACACTGGTTTTTCACCCACCCCCCTGGGTGTGAATCAGCTACATGATTATCGGGTAAGTTTAATATTGAAAAATGTTATTTTTATTAGTAAAATAAATTTTTGAATATACTTACCCGATAATCATGATTTAATCGACCCTCCCTTCCTCCCCATAGAGAACCAGTGGACCGAGGAATAATTGAGGAGGTGTCAACAAGAAGTACTTGAGTACCTGGCCACAGGTGGCGCTGGTAATTACACCCCCTTCTAGTATTGTGATAGCTGGCGTATCCCTCCATAGAATTCTGTCGGGCAACGGAGTTGACAGCTACATGATTATCGGGTAAGTATATTCAAAAATTTATTTTACTAATAAAAATAACATATTTCCCTAACATGACATACAAAGCCCTATCAATTTGAAAACCTCCAGTAATCCACCTATTCACTTTGGCTAAGCCTACACTTACCTTGTTCAGAATTAGAAGTTTCAGATGTAGCTAGAAGGGAATTCCCCTTTTGTTGGAATTATTAGGATATATTAGATTTTAAATTTTGTCTTCAGTTATAAGATCTTTTCCAATTCTTTTTACCATGTTTTGTACATGTTTTCTGGTTCATGTATCATCTCTAATATTTTCATCAGCAAAATTAGCAACAACATTGTCATTTGAGGTAGACATCATATCAGTAGCGGGGATACTGTAAATTACAGTATTGTATCTGTGTATTAGTACATCGTTGATTTTACTGAAAGTTTGGGAAGACCTTTCTATCATTGAGTTCTTAAGTTTATCCAGATAGATAATAGCTTTGATTTAAGAGCAGTGATCTTATTCATGATAACATCCAAATATTTGATACTTTTCATGAGGTTATAAAATTTTCAGTCAATCTCCTGTGACTTTAATATCTAACCGAAAATGTTAATAACAATTTTTTTTTAAGAAAACTTGTCCGTTCCTTTGATTTCAAAGTAAGTGTTGCAGGACCATGATAACAAATGTCTTGCTATCAGTCAATCACACTACCAAATTAAGTTTGGTGTGCATTTATTTCTTATTTATCAAGATTACTGCAATGTATTGTGAATGAGAATCTATAAATAATTATTGTAGTGAAGCAAGGATAATAATTATTATATTTCACCATAAAATAACCAGTGGGAACAGGTGGCTTGCAGACACATTTTTAAAATCAAAAAGATTCCTTCTTATTATGGCCAAGCTTTTTCATTCAAAGAATGAACAATGCATTAATTCCTTGTAAATATTAAAATAATTCATTTTAGTTTAGAAATTGTTTCTGTTTTGTACTGTTCAAGTATTTCATTTATTGTAATTAGATGACTCCATGACATTTAGTAATTTTTCAAATTATTATTGTTAGGTTATAAAAAAGGAGGATCCTCTGAAAACTTAATTTTTTCATGAAGCCAAATGTCAAAGTTGAAACTGATTTTGACATACTTAGGAAGATAATTGAGTTAAAGATGTTCAGTAGCTATTAAGAATGATTTTAATAGTTGACCTTATATATTAATACAATTCCCTTGATGAGACGTCTCCTGAAAGTCCTAATTTTTTTGATAACTTACTTCTACCAGGAATTAATGACCCGATTAAGAAAATATTTTAGAATGTTCACTTTGGATGCAAATTAAAGTAATTCTGTAATTTTCAGGGAAGAAAAAATGAATCTCTTGGCAGAAAATAATCTATGTGGGCAAGTTTTGCTCCGCTTAGTTGCAAGAGGCAATTCAATCATTGCTGAACTTCTCAGGCTATCTGGATATGTTCCACAACTTTTCAGGTAATTATTGGGTAACTCCTACAGCAATATAATATTTTGTACCACTTTTGTATAATGTTTCATGTATTAATCATTTTAGGATCATAATCTAAGAAGAACTGTGGTGATACAAACATAATTAAAACATTTAGAACCCATCCTTAAGTAAGACAAAATATGATTGGTCAAAAGATGATTTGCCCTGTCTAGCAGTCACCTTTAAGAAAACTGCAAATAACCAAGACCCATTTACAAGTCATCAAGTGTGATCAAAAGAAAAAAACAGCTATGATATAGGCTGCAGGAAGAGAATATTCGGGAAGAGTTGCACCCATAATGGAAAACTTCAGTAAAAAGTTTATATGTGAGACTTTTGGTATAATGAAATAATCAAGAAGAGAGTGGTACAGTATAATATTCTACAAATTCTTCATTGGATGACAGAAAACACTGGTAGAATGGTAATTAAAACGAAAGCATTTTTCTTCACAACAGAGCAAACATGGCAGCTATAATAAGATTGCAGGAAAATGTAGCCCTCAGATCTTCTATGGTAAATTTAGACAAAGCATGAAATGTTCTGTAAGTCAGTACTGTTATAATCAGATAGGAACAGGGTCCCAGCCTATTCCTTTGGTGTCAAGTTGCTACCATATTATCAATGAGACATTTATGTAACAAAATAAGTTGCCATAGCAAGTTGGAGGATGATCTTCATGCAGATGCATCAAAGTATGTCCTGTTTCTCTATAAAGTCCATGAGTGGCTTGGGAAGCTTAATAACCTGGACCTGATAAGGTTTTGTCAGGTTCTAAGAGAATGTAGATAACATTCTATGGTAAATCTGCAGATGCCTTGTTGAACAAAACAGGAGAGAAAAAGAAACCTTTTATAAGTTTCAGAATGTTTCTTTTTGACCTGCAAAAACTTATTTTTTCAGGCTAAATTTTATTTATTCTTCTTAAGAATATAAGCATTTATATATTGTATTAGATTATCTCCTTTGACAGTTAAGGTATAAAGCTTGATAACAAGATAATTAAAGTGCCAGTAACTTTATAAAATGAAAATATTTCTTGACATACTCAGAATACTTTTCATTCATTTAATGTGCCATTTTGAATTTTCAGGCTAGAAACAAAAGCTGAACAACAGAAGTATGGAGATGTCGTACTTGATTTTACATATTTTAAAGCACCAGAAGGTTTTAACAAGAAAATAGAAGACTCCCAGGTAGGTTGGCAATTATTTTTTTCACATATTCTTAAGATACAGCATATATATATTTGTATACTCAACTTCATAGATTCACTTCAGTGGGCATTAATTAGAAATAAAAACTAACCTTCAGTAAGAATATTAAGGTTTTTTGGCACATTTTGCTTCAATGCTATGAAAGGTTTCAAAAACTATTTAAAAGTTTTTATTTTGGCAGTAGACCATGTTGCATTTATTTAAGGAAAAAACTATTGAAAATATTGCTAAATATTATTGTGTTGGATATTATCAAAGATCTATATATATCTATATGTTTTATCCATAAAACTATGGCCTTTAACTCTGGTCTGTTTAAGCTGTTTGAAAGCATGATAATAGAAAATCTACTGAAGCCCCTTGAAGTTTTTTTCTAACCACCCTATTGACAGTTCTGCATGAAACATGGGGATTGTTGTCTCTAGAAATTTTTCTGAAGTTGAGGTTATTCTTCAATAAATTTAACAAAGAAAGGATATATTCACAAAAGTAAGAGTTAAAATAAGGCTTCACAGTGGTCATGTGCAATAAAAAATAATCCTCGACAGGTTCATAAGCAAAATATCTTCAGAGAAAGCCTATCGTTACTGCCTCGCTCCTGAATGTTGGTTATCACAGAACTTGGTAATATCTTTAATTAATTGTTATCCTAGTTGTCCAGTCAATATACTTGAATATCCTCTCCCTCCTGATACTTTGAAACATGGAAGTGATTGGAAAAATTGGAAGTATCCCTATGCCCAGTAGAGCTCTGGAAAGATAAATTCTTGCCACCAAGTCTAGTAATCTATATTGCCAGTATTTTTCATCTTGCCTTCAGTTGCTCATCACCTATTTTCCCAGAACTAAATAGCCATCTGGCTTAATCAGATATTCAAAGTGCCTTTTGGAGGAAATAACCTTCTGTAACTTAAGACAGTGTGTGCAAAGTTTTGGCTTGGGTTGCTTCATTTATTCATATGCCATTTGTTGGTTAACAGAGTCTAACATGTGGGAGTTTATAAATACCAGTTTCCCTTCTTCTACATTGAATTATTCTTCACATATATAAAAGCTCAATATGTTTTTTATCAGAGTCCTCTCAATTTTCATCTCATATGCCATCATTTCATTCCCTCAATTAATAACAGTATCCAAAAGGATAACTGAATCTTGACTTTTAATGCCATCTAGATCTCTACCCTGTTTGCAGCTTTGGTCAGTCTGTTACCTTTCAGATCAAGTTATACGAATCTGTGTCTAACTTACAACCTGAATTCAGGATATCCAATATTTTTAAGTAGGTTAATGCTATTAATAATTAGCTATGATACATTCTTACCTAGTAATGCCATATTAGTTTTAGGGATGCTATGTATTTCAATAATTCTCTTTGTGCTATACTTTTAATGGATGTAGCTTTTCCTTAGTATTTAAGGAAAATAAAATTAAAACATTGTGTTTTTGAAATACGAATGCATACCAAAATATTAGGTCCTTATATCTTGTTTGACACATCTATCAGTCCAAGAGCAAATGTTCATACCAGATAGAGAGACTGGAAGATTTAGTGAAATACCTCCCTTGAAGGACATTTTTCACCCTTTGAACCAGTTCTTTCTTCCTACTAAAGTGATTAGCACTAGCATTTTGTCATAACGTTTTATGTTCTGTGTTTTTCAGGCACTTTCAGATATAGATGATGAAATTAGGGAAAGTCACTCCAGCATTATAGGAAGAATATATTCTGCATTTGAAAGTATCCATCGATATGTCTCAGAACTCAACAGCTATCTTCAGGATCTAAAAGAGGGTGTTTATATTCAGAGAACACTAGAAAATGTGTTTACCGATGAGGATGGTAAACAGCTTATGGTAAGTATAAGTATGGGCTTTCTTGAATATTTTCCCCTGAGAAAAGTAGCAGTATTTAAATATATGATTGTGAATGAGTGTAGAAGAATTATAGTACAGTACTGTATATTCAAATTTAGCTGTATAGTATAGCGCATTATAGTAGTGCAATTACTGAATAATAGCAGTTATATAGTTCTCAGATGAAGGAAAGTTTATTCTTGTGTGGAACTATTATTATTGTTATTAGTAATGATACAACAAATTCAAATATTTTCTTGTATTTATTCTCCTTAAAAACAATGACTATGTTTCAGACATCTGTCTATCATCAGCTTCTGTAAAGTTAAAACATAATTCACACTAAATAAAGAATATAGATGATAGATGTAAAAAAAGAAATTGCTGAAGACAAGGTTGTTTAAAGTTTAAACTAGATTTAAATTTTTCTATACAGTTTAAGAAGCTTCAGGAAATCTGAGCTCGGACAGAAAACATGATCATTGCTTTTTCAACAACAGTTTTTGTTAAGGGATTTTGACGAAGGAAAAATCTATTTCTGGGCGAAGAACCTGTGTCGCGCAGTGAAATGCTCCTTATAGCACCATTTCTAAGGCATGAATATTGCTAAATATACCAGAGAAAAAAAGGATGCATGGAATGCCAGGAATTAATCCAGCTCGGTCACTCAATGAGTGTCGGTATAGTTACTGGGGTGTGATAGAACCATGACCATAGGTCCCTCACCAGTTAGACCTCTCCTTCTTTAACATCCCCTGGAACAACGAGGTGCCGACCTACACCCGACTGCTGCCTCTACTACGACTATGCTCCCCTCACCCCTACCCATCCCCACCCTCCTACTTTTACAGTTTTAGTTATACTGATTTTAGTATTTTATGTAAAGCCTGATGTGAGACTGAGTTCACATAGAAATTGTATATCGTATGCAATACCTCCCCTTTCTAGATAATAAGTGATCATGATTAAATGTCATGAATATCTTGGTTTGATTTGAGACTAAACCCACATAGAAATCATATGTAATATGGAATACAGTACTATACCTCCACTTTTAAGATATTAAGGGATCCTGATTAAGTTTCATGAATATCTTGGCTTCTGTTGGCTAACGAAGTACAGTACAACTAGAATTCTGCAAATGCTAGAAATGTTCATTTGTACTTTGCCCTATACAGTGCATTACTTTAAATCATTGAGACATTGTACATGCATTGCATCTGTAATATATATATGAATAGAATAGCTTTGCAAAATAACAAAATGACACCAGTAAACAGATCGGGAACATTATCTGATTGATTTCATTTGACAAGCTTTCTTTGAATGTCTCTCTTGTAACTCTCAAGTTACTTTTTGTTCATCCCAGAAAAAAACTAAGATAAGAGGAGGTGGGTTAAAAGGAAAGGCTAGTTGGCATATATTGATACAAAAAAGGGTTATAACCTTAAAAAGATAGTAGAAAATACAAATTCTGATGCAAGCTTAACACTATTTTTTTAGAATAATAGTTGCTCTTCTGTTGAATGAACAAGAATAAGACATTAGTATTTTCATAGATTCATAAAAAACTGCACCATTAACTCTGGGAAAACTGCACCAACCAGTAGCTAATCTGGTCATTATACCCAATGTCATATCCACCTAAGATTTTAAATATCATTCAAAAATTGCTGTTTAACTCTTCACATTACTGGCATACAAATAAATCATGCATAGAATTGATTTTGAAAATTATAGAATTAACAATTAGTTAAAACATTGGGGAATGCTATAGTAGTACAGTGAACCCTCGCTACTTCGCGGTTCGACCATCGCGGATTCACCACTTCGCGGATTTTTTCCCTAACCCATATATATACAGTAACATATATATATATATATATATATATATATATATATATATATATATATATGTATGCATGTATTTATGTATATATGTATGTATGTATATATGTAGGTATGTATATGTGTATACATATAAATATATATATATATATATATATATATATATATATATATATATATACATATATATATATATATATATATATATATATATATATATATATATGTATATATATATATATATATATATATATATATATATATATATATATATATATATCTAAAGTAGGAAGATGTGATGTAGTTCTAAGGGAATAGTATGGGAAATATGTCTGGGTAATAAGCAAAGCTCTACCTCCAGTTTGTTTCTTCATTATGATCAGAGATAAATGTAAACAAAACATTGGTTGCCATTTTTTAACGTGCTTTTTAGCGTGTTTAGGAAACGCATGATATAAAATTGGCTTTAATATTTGTGCCTGTTTTAGTTTAGGGTACTGTAGTACATGCATTAAGTGTTCTGTACATTAAAGGGTAGTTTGTTAACAGTACTACGTACAAGGGAAGGTTTTAAAAGTCTGAATATACATGTTGAATAAATAGGTAAATATGGTGTCACTACTTCGCGGATTTTCACCTATCGCGGCCGCGTCTGGAACCTATCTACCGCGATAAACGAGGGTTCACTGTATTCAACTCTATTGTAGACAAAAAGTTTCATGTCTAACTACTTAAGACCAAATGTCAAACTGCTCATTTGTAGTTGAGTTCTGTTTTCTTTTCCCTTTTAAGAGTTACAATTGCATGGCAGTTGAACAGGGTGAATACAAGGAAGTGATTTGACATTGTAGTGGAACAAAGATTCTAGTAATTCTATAGTATTTGGAAAGGGACTGTTTATTTAGGGAGGGTATTATGATGCACATTAGGACTAATTATATGCAAGTTAGAAATTTTCTTGTTTTATAGTGTCAAATTGACTTTGTTTTTCAGTGTGAAGCCTTATACTTGTATGGGGTTATGTTATTAGTAGTTGACTCCGTTTTCTTGGGCCTAGTTCGTGAAAGAATTATTGTGACTCGTCATCGCCATGCTGGCCAGAAGGCATCCAGTGACACAAATATTGACGATGTTTGCAAACTTCTACGATCTACAGGTTACTCCAGTATTCCAGGAACTCGAAGACCTTCAAATTACCCCGAGGAGTATTTCAAGTAAGTTCTATAAGTAACATCTTTACTGTATTAGCGTACAGTACTTATTATTAGAATGAAAAGCCCATACAGAAAAATATCAAATACGTACAGTCTACAAGAGGAAAAGAAACACCCAATCAAGTTATTAGCATTTAAAAACAAAAGGCTTACTCTTCCAAAGAAAGAATAAACTATAATTTACACAAAGAATACAAGGTAAAAGGGAAAATCCAAGGTGAATTGAAAGTAAGGTTGGGATTGTATTAATTGGATCAAGTTACAAAGAAATATAACGTAAAAGGAGAATTTAATGGAATTAAAGTAATGTTGAAATTCAACTAATTTCATCATTTCCAGATACTTTGAACCCAAAGAAACCCCTTTACCAAAACTTTGTTTGATATCCAACTACTGTACTCCACTAAGTACAGAAATGAACAAAATGTACTTATAGGCCACTACCTTGTCAAACAATAAGAAAAGAGCAAAAAATTCTGAATTATATTTTATAAAAGTTGTTTCTAGCTGTTCCAGCAAAACCATTGTCATAACAAAATACTGTACATAAACATATATTAAATAATCAATTGAAAATATAAGTTAATGATATGTATAAGAAAATATGACTGAGTTGTAACTTACATAACATAATGTGCTGTGCTACTGTACTGTATTGCTATTTAGCGGGAGGAGCCTAACAGATTCCTAAAACTTTTTATTCAGTGGGCGGAGCTGAATCAAACACTCCTAAGAGTGATATTTCAGCTATGTCCCCAATATACTAATGAATTTAGACTTGCAACTCTATACAGTACAGTATTATAACCAATATCCAATAATGTTAAATGAGGTAAAGTAAGAACAAATGGTAAAGTCAGTATAAACAGTAAAGACCGGTTAGTTGCCAGACACCACTTCTCATCAGTCACATACTTTGCTTGCATAATAAAAACTAGTTTAATGACATGTCCCAAAGCCTAACTATGTAGAGGTATTACATATGAGATTGGTAACTCATTTCAAAGCTTACCTCTTTAGGGGTAATAAGACCAACATTGGATGATGCAACCATTTGAGTTTGTACAGAAGTTTTAAACAAACTCAAATAATTCGTTCACTTAGTATTAGGCTGCCCATTCACGAGCGACTTGATTGAGAAATCAGATTGTAGTGGGCGGGGCTTTTAAATTGTACAAGTGAGCATTCACGCTACGATCAGATCTTCAAAAACATGTCATTTCAGTCTTAGCAGTAGAGCAGTTAACACCTATGGCGGAACTGCTCTATGATAATGACCTTTATGCTATTGCTTTTTTGGCTTGTAAATATGTGACTTAGGAAAAAGAGCAGACAAGAAGAGATTTTGGACTAAAGGATGGCTAGAGAAAAGTTTTTTTCTCATTCAAATTTACTGGACGAGTTGAAACTGTAGCCTAATGATTGGTCTAATTATCTTCGAATGGATATGGACACTCATCATGAATTACTTAATACAGTAGCACCTTTCATACAGAGGCAAGACACGTGCACGAAGAAGGCAATAACACCCCATGAAAGAATTTCTGCTACACTACGATATTTAGCAACAGGTCGATCATATGAAGATCTTAAATACAATGAGGCAATATCTCCTCAACGGTTAGGTCAAATAATTCCAGAAACCTGTCAAGCCATATAGCCTTACTAAAGGGGGAATATATGAAGGTAAACAAATTTTTTAAACTTTATTACACAAATATAATACCATCATTCTATTCAATAACTTGGTACACATGTTGCAATCACTCCACCAAAAAATGCAGGCTCCTATTTTTATGAATTATAAAGGGTTTCATAGCCTAATATTTAATGGCAGTCATCAATGCAAAAGGCAAATTTATCATGTGTGATTTTGGAACGAATGGCAGAATATCTGATGGAGGTGTTATTAAAAACAATATTTGGTGAAAAATTATCCAAAGGTAGTCTTTCAATACCCCATGCTGCCTCTCCATCATCCTCATCAGAACCTTTACTTTTGTTTTCATAGGATATGAAGCTTTTTCAATTATTTTTTCTTAAATCCTTCCGCTCAAAACGATCTAAATGAACAGAAAGGGATATTCAACTATAGACTTTGCAGAGCTCGCCGAATATTAGAGTGTGCATTCGGAAGACTGAAAGCAGTTTTTCGAATATTTTCAGCTCCAATTAATTTAAAATTAGAAAACACGGAGAAGATTGTAATGTCATGTTTGTTGTACAATTATCTTCAGCGTCATGCTAAAATTCCAGATGTGTCAATGGATTTGCCCTCTGATTATCATGCACCATTATTACCTGACGTAAATGGACATGACACCAGAGATACAAAGAAAGTTTGAGAAATGTTTATGAATTGTTTCAATGGTGAAGGTGCAGTACACTAGCAATTAGAGAGGTTTTGAAATATTTTTGGTATCTGGACATTATAATGATTGCTGTTTTATGGGTTATGAATGCTAAATATTAGATATTTCAAAATAACTTTGTGCATATCGGTTTCATTTATATACGGAATTATTAAATATTACATGGTTAAAGTTAATATATTCTTTTCATGAAATACAATAATGCAATATATATTAGTTTCCCTTACCTCTTGCACATTAGCCACAGAAGAATGTGGTGTTTCTGATTCTTTTATAAATGATAGAATATCATAATACCATAGAGATGGTTCATAAACCTCATCAGTTCCTGTGCCAGATTTCTTTTTGTCTTCAACCTTTTTTAGTTCCTTTCGAAACACAGTGCACTTATTGTTGAGTTTTTTTAGTCACCACATCTATTTGCTTCTGGACACTTTTCTTTAAGTTTTTCTATCAGAACTTCATAAGCCTTGTTTTACCGTTTCTATCTTAATACAATTTGCTTTTTACATTCCATAGGCATGGATGATACATAAATCTCAATAAATTCGCCCCAAAAACTTTTTCCACTCAAACCTCTATTATTTTTCCACTTATATTTTTCACTCGAAAGAACAAAATAATGAGGCTTCTGATATAGAGACTGACCAGGTTGACTCACCCAGCCACAAACAAGCAGTTCCAGATCTGTCTGTAAATGTCCTCCTTTAGATCTGAACGAACAATCAATTCTACCAATTAGACCATACAATCAGACTGGAGGATCAAGATGAACACTCACACAACGATATGCTGAAACTCCGCCCACTTTGATCTAATCTCACAGATTCAGTCGCTAGTGAATGGGCAGCCTTAGAGGCATAAAACTACAAACCCTGCCACTTGAGTCATAATACATCATGCCACATTAATAATGAAAGCATAGAATTGGCTGTTCATCTGTTCTTGCTGCAGCTAGAGAAGGGATGTGGGATCCAGACTCCTAACCCGAGCTTTTGTTTCAGAATCCATTAAAGCATACTGGATTGTAAAAGGGTGAGGGTTTGACAACAGAAAGACCTGGAGCATATTGAGAAGTCAAGGTTTGCAGTGAAGCAGTTGACTCTATAACGTGTTGTGTACCATCAGAACTTTTACAGAAGGTACACTAGAACCTCTAGACAAAATGTAACAATTTGGCCTAGGGTTAGAAGCAGGTTAGCTTAGACGGAGAACACTGCCACTTCCTGAAGGATCATTAGCCTTCTCAGATTGCATGAACCCAACAAAATTTTCCTTGAATAAATAAAAATTAAATTTAAGAACATCATTACAAACTTCAGAGAGTCCTGTAACTTTATAATTCCCATCTCTACGTAAATCCACTGGCCTAGTCTTCTCTGGAATCTCCTCATAATAGAAGTATATCTTTTTCTTTTGTTTAGACTTCCTACTCACAAAACCTGTTTTAATAATAACCTAACATATCCTTCAATAAGAGGGATTGGTAAGTGATAAAAATGGAAAGAGAATCTATTCCCTCTAACCCCAACCTATCTGAAGATTTAACACAAACTCATATTAAAACCAGTAGAAGATAATCCCTAAACCCAGTAGCGCTAATTAACATTAGGAAAAAACCTAGGTAATACTCAATAATGGTTGGTGATAATGATAGTTGCAAACTCTTCATGACCCACAAGAATACCGAAAGCTTATCCACATGACGATCCTTGTCATACAGCACCATATAATGAGCAATATCATACTGTAAAGTACTAGGATGCAAGGCAAAATTAGAAATTCAAATTTGTAAACATACACACACACACACACAGTCCGTTAGTGATAATTTACCCACTTACTAAATGGGTAGCAAATTTAATTCCTTTTCATATGTTGTAAACTGAAATTTTGCATGAGTTTATTTTGATCTACAGTATAATTATTTCTTGATATCTAGTACAGTATTGATAATGTTTTGCTTAGGAAATTAGTCATTTCCATAAAACTCACCTGAGGTTCATCTTTCATCCTAGCTCATGTTGATGTCTATTGTCATAATTTTAATTTCTAATATTCCCTTGCTTCCTAGTACTGTATAATTGTACACAAAAAGGTAGTGACTTAAAAAAAATTGATTAATTACAATTGTAAGAAAGACTAAAGTTCACTCACACTCACTAAGTCACTAAAAATCTAAAAGAAAATATAAATTATACAGAAGCTAGAAACCAAAGAAGGGACTGGTAGGGAAATTAACAAGGACTTATGAATACATTTTTCACAACAGATAATTATCTTATTTTACTCTTATAGATGCATTGAGCATTTGGTTATGTATGTTAACATTTAGAAATAGGAAAATACAGTGTGTATAAAAATTGAAAAGACAGTATGGAAAGGCAAACTAAATAGGAGTTAGAAAATTTGATGTTGACAGTTAAGGGCAGATAGTTAATGACTCGTACTGCCACTAAAGAGGTGTTAGAGAGTGATTATGAATGCAATATCAGCTGGAAGAATTGTTTTTCTTCATTGAGAAGCTTCAAGTTTTCACTATGCACAAAAGGCTATTGTTAAGTAATGGGTTTGTGTTGAAATACTGTAAGTATTTTTACTTTTTAAAAGGTTTTTATGTTTATTTTGGGTAGGGTGCAAACAACTTTGAGGACAATGACAGGAAACTATTTTTACCTTGTTGAATTTCTTTTAGTCAATGCAAATACAGTACTGGTTTTATTTTTCATGTAACCTTAAATTTTCAATATTAAACTTAGCCGGTGATTATATAAGCTGCAGCTCTGCTGCCCGACAGAAAAACTCTACGTTCAAAATACGCCAGCGATTGCTATGCAGGTAGGGGGTGTACATCAACAGCGCCATCTGTCGAGCAGGTACTCAGTACTCAATGTAAACACAGAACTCAATTTTCTCTCTGTCGTGCCACCGGCAAGACCTACTAAATTCGCTGTTGCTTACTGGATTGGTTTTCACATATTTTGGTGAAGTACACATTTCTAGTTTTGAGCTTTCGCTTTGCAGACGTTATCTTCAATACATCCTTGCATTCTTTTATTGATTTTGGATTATTTGTTGACGACTTTGGATAGATTTTGAATTCCCCTTTGACTAATTCAAGATGGCTGACCCTTCTCAAGTCCCTAAATTCAGGAAATGTAATTCTAGGGACTGTTCAAGGCGTCTTCCGAAGGCCTCTATCGATCCTCACACCGTTTGTTCCAATTGTCGGGATAAGACCTGTCAATTGGAAGATCGATGTGAGGAATGCGTTGGGCTTTCGGAATTCGATTTCATCGAATTCCAGAAATACACACGTAGGTTAGAGAGAGATAGAGTCAGGAGAAGTTCATCTCGCTCCGTTGATTTTTCCTCTCCTCATGCCCCACAACCTATTCCTTCCCCTGTAGTGGTTGCTCCTGATCCCCCTTCTAGCACTCAACAACCTTCGATAGCAGATATGATGCGTGCCATCCAGGCTCTGGGTGGAGAGTCGAGTCATTGGCTAGTGACCGTAACCCACTCATGGCAGACGTCAAGGAGTTGAAGTGTAAGAGTGCAGTGGGTAGTGACAAAGTGAGTGGTAGTGTTGTGGAAAGTGTTGTAGATAGTGTTGCGCTTGAGGGTTCGTCTGTTCGTGCCTGTCGTCCTCCCAGTCCGGGACCTCTTGCAAGCTCCCAAGCCCAGGGGAGAAGCAATGTCGTACGACCAAAGGGTTCGAGAGGCTTTAATCAGCGAACAGACGTTCCCTCCGTGGTTTCGGACGTATCTAACCAAGATCGCCCCACCCACACGAAGACGAGAGAGCCCATTTATTCCTCGTCTGCGGAAGAGGTTTCTCGAAAGAAACCATGGACCAAGGTCTCGCGGCCTCTTAAGCGCAAGTCGGTCCCTTCCGCGCAAGTCCAACGGCCCAGTTGTAGCCACTGGGTCAGTTCGGACTCGCTGCAGTCTTCCGATGACTGCACACCTCCTAAGAGAGGCAAAGCGGTACCGCATCAGGCAGTAACACCGTCTGTTGCCGCACCTGCTACTGTAGACCCTAAGTGGTCTTTGCTGCAGACCATGCAGACACAGTTAACGTCATTGATGCAGGACTTTCGTGCGGAGAAGGTTGACGCTGCACCCACCGCTAGCCTACAACCACCCACGGTTGTGCGTCCAGTGGACGCTGAGGCTACCTTCTCCCGCACTCCAGCTGTGAGAGTCCCGCCACCCATGCGTTCCAGTGTACCCTGCCAGCCGCATGTTGACGTTCAGCGACGCACGGAACCTTCCGTTGACGTTCGCGAGTTACAACAACAACCTAAGTTGTTTTGTTTTGACGCGGTGCGTCAACCTCCGCAACCCAGTGTGGTTACCACTACTCGCCCACAGCAGACTAGACAGTCTGGAGTAGACGCTTTGCGCCCCCGCGCTGCTATGGTTGTTGCCAGTTCACAGACTGGGCAACAGTTCCATGACGTTGCGTCCGGTTCAGTCACGCATGCACCCGTGCTGCCGGACTCAGCTGACCAGCCGATTCCTACTCCTTTGCCGCTTCCTCCTCAGTTTTCAGATGATGGACTCTCTGATGATGACGACGCTGCACACATTGACGACCCGCATACGGACATCGACGAACCCAAGACCACGCAACCCTCCTTGGACTTTAGGAAAGTTCTTGCACTGTTCAGGGAGATGTATCCTGATCAGTTTGTTTCTGCGGCCCCACGCTCTCCTCCATCTGAGTTCGCTTTAGGCACGCAGTCATCCGCGCCTGCCTTTACGAAGCTCGTCCTCGCCCGCTCGTCTAAGAGAGCTTTACGAGTGTTGGGAGAATGGTTGCAGTCCAAAAAGAACCTTGGGAAGACAGCATTCACGTTTCCCCCTGCGAGACTCTCTTCCAGATCGAGCGTCTGGTATGCCACGGGAGAAGTTCTCGGCTTGGGAGTTCTTGCCTCTGCCCAGGGCGACTTCTCAAGTCTAGTAGACTCTCCCCGCAGGCTAGCCATGAGACGCTCTAAGATTTGTTGGTCTCCTTCAGACTTAGACCATCTGTTGAAAGGAGTGTTCAGAGCCTTCGAGGTTTTTAACTTTTTGGATTGGTGTTTGGGAGCGTTGAGCAGGAAGATCTCCCCTTCTGACAAGGAAACTTCCATGCTCATTATGTCCTGCATGGACAAGGCCATACGGGACGGTTCCAGTGAGCTTGCGGCTTCGTTCGTTTCCGGGGTCCTCAAGAAACGGGAAAACCTTTGCTCCTTCTTGTCAGCTGGAGTAACACCGTGTCAGAGATCGGAACTTATGTTTGCTCCTCTCTCAAAGTGCCTTTTCCCAGAGGAGTTGATAAAGGAGATTGCTGCCTCCTTGATTCAAAAAGACACTCATGACCTGGTTGCGTCCTCTGCCCGCAAAGCCACCCCTTTGCCTACCTTGTCTAGACCCAGGATGGACACTCCAGCGTCCAGATTCATTCCGCCCTTTCGTGGCAGAGCCTCCAGCAGAGGAGGTGCTCGTGCCGAAGGGAGACGTGGGAAGAAGAAAGGTACCAAGTCCTTTAAGGGCAGAGTCTGACTGCCACCTTCTTCAGACAGCAGTGGGAGCCAGACTCAAGAACTTCTGGCAGACCTGGGAGAAAAGGGGCGCAGATGCTCAATCTGTGAAGTTGCTCAGAGAAGGGTACAAGATCCCGTTTGTACGCAAACCCCCTCTAGCAACGTCTCCCATCGATCTCTCTCCCAGGTACAGAGAGGAGGACAAGAGACTAGCTCTGAAGCAAGAGGTGTCTCTCTTACTAGAAAAGGGAGCGGTAGTCAAAGTCCGGGACCATCAATCCCCGGGCTTCTACAACCGTCTCTTCTTAGTGGTAAAGAAGACAGGAGGGTGGAGGCCGGTGCTAGACGTCAGTGCGCTGAATGTCTTTGTCACAAAGCAGACGTTCGCCATGGAGACCACAAAGTCTGTTCTTGCAGCGGTCAGGAAGGAAGACTGGATGGTCTCTTTAGACCTAAGGGACGCTTACTTTCACGTCCCCATCCACCCAGAATCCCAACCTTTTCTGAGGTTCGTTTACGAAAAGGTTGTCTACCAATTTCAAGCCCTGTGCTTTGGCCTAAGCACGGCTCCTCTTGTTTTTACGAAACTGATGAGGAATATTGCCAAATTCCTGCATTTAGCGGATATCAGAGCCTCCCTCTATTTGGACGACTGGCTTCTAAGAGCTTCTTCCAGTCGTCGCTGTCTGGAGAATCTAAAGTGGACTCTAGATCTGACCAAGGAATTGGGTCTCCTGGTCAATATGGAAAAGTCCCAACTGGTCCCATCCCAAACTATAGTGTACTTAGGGATGGAGATTCACAGTCAAGCTTTTCGGGCTTTTCCGTCGGCCCCCAGAACAAGTCAAGCCCAAGGATTCATCCAGAACATGCTCAAGAAGGACCGATGTTCAGTCAGACAGTGGATGAGTCTGATAGGGACGCTTTCATCCCTAGAACAGTTCATTTCGTTAGGGAGGCTGCACCTCCGTCCCCTTCAATTTCACCTAGCTGTTCACTGGAAAAAGGACAAGACGCTAGAAGCGGTCTCGATCCCCATTTCCGAGAAGATGAAGTCATCACTGACTTGGTGGAAGGACAACATCAACCTCAGAGAGGGTCTACCCCTGGCTGTTCAGACCCCCAACCACGTTCTCTTCTCGGACGCATCGGACACGGGCTGGGGTGCGACATTAGACGGTCGGGAATGCTCGGGAACTTGGAACTCGAATCAAAGAACGTTACATATCAACTGCAAGGAGCTACTGGCAGTTCATCTGGCCTTGAAAAGCTTCAAGTCCCTCCTTCTAGGCAAGGTGGTGGAGGTGAACTCAGACAACACCACGGCCTTGGCGTACATCTCCAAGCAAGGAGGGACCCATTCTATGACGTTGTACGAGATCGCAAGGGACCTCCTCACCTGGTCAAGAAATCTAAACCTTTCTCTAGTAACGAGGTTCATTCAAGGCAACATGAATGTCATGGCGGATTGCCTCAGTCGGAAGGGTCAAATCATTCCAACAGAATGGACCCTACACAAGGATGTGTGCAAGAGACTATGGGCCACATGGGGCCAACCTACCATAGATCTCTTTGCAACCTCGATGACCAAGAGGCTCCCAATTTATTGCTCGCCAATCCCGGACCCAGCAGCAGTTCATATAGATGCCTTTCTACTGGATTGGTCCCATCTAGACCTTTATGCATTCCCCCCGTTCAAGATTGTCAACAAGGTACTGCAGAAGTTCGCCTCTCACGAAGGGACAAGGTTGACGTTAGTTGCTCCCCTCTGGCCCGCGAGAGAATGGTTCACCGAGGTACTTCAATGGCTGGTGGACGTTCCCAGAACTCTTCCTCTAAGACTGGACCTTCTACGTCAGCCACACGTAAAGAAGGTACACCCAGGCCTCCACGCTCTTCGTCTGACTGCCTTCAGACTATCGAAAGACTCTTGAGAGCTAGAGGCTTTTCGAAGGAGGCAGCCAGGGCGATTGCTAGAGCAAGGAGGACATCCACTCTTAGAGTCTACCAGTCGAAGTGGGAAGTCTTCCGAAACTGGTGCAAGTCGGTATCAGTATCCTCAACCACTACCTCTGTAACTCAAATAGCTGACTTCCTATTATACCTGAGGAAGGAAAGATCTCTTTCAGCTCCCACGATCAAAGGTTACAGAAGCATGTTGGCAGCAGTCTTCCGTCACAGAGGCTTAGATCTTTCTAACAACAAAGATCTACAGGACCTCCTTAAGTCTTTTGAGACCTCGAAGGAGTGTCGTTTGGCTACACCGGGTTGGAATTTAGACGTGGTACTAAGATTCCTTATGTCAGAAAGGTTCGAGCCACTACAATCAGCCTCCTTTAAAGATCTCACTTTAAAGACTCTTTTCCTCGTTTGCTTAGCAACAGCTAAAAGAGTCAGTGAGATACACGCCTTCAGCAGGAACATCGGATTTTCATCTGAAACGGCTACATGTTCTTTACAGCTTGGTTTTCTAGCCAAAAACGAGCTACCTTCTCGTCCTTGGCCGAAATCGTTCGATATTCCAAGCCTATCAAATTTGGTTGGAAATGAACTAGAAAGAGTCTTATGCCCTGTTAGAGCTCTTAAGTTCTATTTAAGACGAACTAAACCTTTACGAGGACAGTCAGAAGCTTTATGGTGTGCTATTAAGAAACCTTCTTTACCTATGTCAAAGAATGCAGTTTCCTATTATATCAGACTGTTGATACGAGAAGCTCATTCCCATCTGAATGAGGAAGACCATGCTTTGCTGAAGGTAAGGACACATGAAGTTAGAGCTGTCGCAACTTCAGTGGCCTTTAAACAAAATAGATCTCTGCAGAGTATAATGGACGCAACCTATTGGAGAAGCAAGTCAGTGTTCGCGTCTTTTTATCTTAAAGATGTCCAGTCTCTTTACGAGAACTGCTACACCCTGGGACCATTCGTAGCAGCGAGTGCAGTAGTGGGTGAGGGCTCAACCACTACATTCCCCTAATTCCATAACCTTTTTTAATCTTTCTCTTGAAATGTTTTTTATTGTTGTTTTTTGGGTTGTCCGGAAGGCTAAGAAGCCTTTCGCATCCTGGTTGATTTGGCGGGTGGTCAAATTCTTTTCTTGAGAAGCGCCTAGATTAGAGGTTTTGATGAGGTCCTTTAGTATGGGTTGCAACCCTTGATACTTCAGCTCCTAGGAGTCGCTCAGCATCCTAAGAGGATCGCGAGGCTCAGTAAGGAAGACGTACTTAAAAAGGCAGAGTAATTGTTCAAGTCGACTTCCTTACCAGGTACTTATTTATTTTATGTTTGTTATTTTGAATAACTGCTAAAATGAAATACAAAATACTTAGCTCATAATAATGTAAACAATTAATGCTGGTCTCTACCCACCCCCCTGGGTGTGAATCAGCTTATATAATCACCGGCTAAGTTTAATATTGAAAAATGTTATTTTTATTAATAAAATAAATTTTTGAATATACTTACCCGGTGATTATATATTAAAGGACCCTCCCTTCCTCCCCAATAGAGACCCAGTGGACCGAGGAGAAAATTGAGTTCTGTGTTTACATTGAGTACTGAGTACCTGCTCGACAGATGGCGCTGTTGATGTACACCCCCTACCTGCATAGCGATCGCTGGCGTATTTTGAACGTAGAGTTTTTCTGTCGGGCAGCAGAGCTGCAGCTTATATGATCACCGGGTAAGTATATTCAAAAATTTATTTTATTAATAAAAATAACATTTTTCTCCCAATGTATTTGGTATGATGTACAGTACAATTGAAAGGTATTTGGTAATGACTAATGATTGTAAGTTGCTGTAAAGGAAGAAAAATTTGCAAATTTGACCATAAAAAATAAATGTAACTTGTCAAGTCTACAACTAAAATATTAATAAGAGTTGAAGTAGGTGGAAGCTGGAAGGGACCGTTGTCCATTACACTAACTCTCTACTACCAGTGTCTCCTCCCAGACAGAACAAAGGTTATTTTACTTTATTTTCATTTCTACTCAAAGCTTCCCATTAAAGAATGAACAGTATGTGAACTCCAGGTGAATATTGAAATAATATATTTTACTTTAAAAGCTATGTTGTTTTTTCTTTTAAATACCTATATATACTGTACTGTATATTTTTCTTTTTGTTTCATTTTAGGAGAGTTCCATTGCCCAGCAATTACCTGAGCTATGTGATAGGCCATTTAAGATCAGATGATGTATATCATCAGGTAAGTGGCTTATCTTGTTTATAACAAAGAATTTTAAATACTAAACTTAGCCGGTGAATAAATAATAGCTGACGTCTCCGACGGCTCGACAGATTCCAAAAACTCGCGAGCGATCGCCGTGAAGGTTGCGGGTGTGCCCACCAGCGCCGACTATCGGCCAGATACCGCATATACTTGTCAATTTCTCCAGTTCTTCTCTGTCGGTCTTGTCGACAAGTTGGTTCCGCTCGCTTTATGACCTCGAGTTTTCGACCGAATTGGTGAAGTACTTGGTTTTGGTTTTATTGCTTTCGCCGTGTTGGATTATTCAATACTATCTTCAAAAGAAATGCTTTTGAAAGGAGAGGAAAAGTGTTTTGCCCTTGCTTTTTTTTTAATCTCTGGTTTTTCCATAGAGAAAAGATGGCCGACCCTTCCCTCAGTGTACGGAAGTGTGTTAAAGGCTTTTAGTAATTATTTTATCACTTTATAAATTATTGTTCATATTTATAGATTTACCTCTATATATTTTATATTTTATATCTCACCCGCCTTTATTAGGCCTCTTCGATTAGCTTTCCATTTATACTAAACATCAAGATAAATTTTATGTTTTTGTTTATATGCGGCCTTTACCTATAATTTGTAGGCGGTCCTAACTTGGAAAACGAAGTTAAACAACGTTGAGCCCATTCAACTTTTATTTTTGTTTAGTTTAAAACAGTTGCTCTGTAAGAGTGATGAAATGAATATTTTTTAGAAAATATTTTAAGAAATATATTCTTTGAATAGTCTTCGTGCTGTTTTTTTCAAAGATGAACTAACGTTTGGTTTATTTATGCTACGCAGTTTGCGCTCTATCGTTACGATAGAGAAAGAGAGAATCACGGTTTCACTTTGCAGAAAGAGTAAATCGATTTTGACGTTTTGTTCATTCTTCTTTCAAACTGAAGTGTTTTAGATACTAATTTAAAGGAACTTGTTAATTTTCAATTTCTTAGTCCTTTCAGTTTTTTCCTTTAGTCAAATAACCTGTTATTGACCAAGGGTGAGTGGGCCATTCTCTTGTGAGTGACAAGAGAGAGAGAGAGAGAGAGAGAGACGGAGAGAGAGAGAGAGAACGATCCGATCTTTATTCTCGTCCCAAGTCTCTGTACAAGGAGTTTGGGAGCGAGTAACGTTGTTCTCGATTCAGTTTTTTTTTTACTCTCGTCCCAAGTCTCTGTACGGGGAGAGAGGATAAAACGTTTTAGTTTTTATTCTCGTCCCAAGGCACTGTACGGTGAGAGATTGAAAACGTAGTCCTTAGTGAACTAGTGTTTAGTCTCCTCCCCAGTCACTGATCTTTTTAACTTTATATACAGTGAACCCTCGTTTATCGCGGTAGATAGGTTCCAGACGCGGGCGCGATAGGTGAAAATCCGCGAAGTAGTGACAGCATATTTACCTATTTATTTAACATGTATATTCGGACTTTTAAAACCTTCCCTTGTACGTAGTACTGTTAACAAACCACCCTTTACACCCTGTAATGTACAGAACACTTAATGCATGTACTACAGCACCCTAAACTAAAACAGGCACAAATATTAAAGGCGATTTTATATCATGTGTTTCCTAAACACCTAAAAAGCACGATAAAAAATGGCAACCAATGTTTTGTTTACGTTCATCTCTGATCATAATGAAGAAACAAACTCATTTAGTGTACACATATATGTACGTATGGTTAGTTTTTGCATCGATTATATTGATTATACAGTACTGTATGTTGATTTTTTTATTACCAATGTTTTAGTTTACGTATTTTTCTTAGGACTTCCAAATGAAATCTTTTTCTTTATGACGCCGCCTGAAACGACGGCGTGTACGCTCAGTAAACAACCACGCTCAGAACAAACAAGGCATTTAACACGCATGATGATAGTGATAAATAATGATACAGTACATACAGTATTTACAGTACAAAGCATTTACAAAATATGTTACCTTACAAATATAAATTATACAGTACTTGTACGTAGCAAAGCAGGAAAACAATTTGAGAGAGAGAGAGAGAGAGAGAGAGAGAGAGAGAGAGAGAGAGAGAGAGAGAGAGAGAGAGAGAGAGAGAGAGAGATTGTTTTACGTACGTAAATGTAAATTTTAAACAAAAAAAATATGATAGGTTACAACATGTAGACTTTTAAAACCTTCCCTTTAACTTAATGCATACAGTACGTACAGTACTAAACTATAAAACAGGTTAAAGTAAAAAATAAAGATTGTTACTGTACTCACCACGAAAGAAGTTCCAGAAAAACTTGAATGACGATGGCGATGAATTTGCTGCACAGTAGAAATGATGATGATGAAGCTGATGATGTGTTCTACTGTGCAGTCAATGATAGTATTTTACGTCTCTTCAGACGGAGGTGTCTTTTCCTGGGACACCTCTTCAACTTCTTCAATTTCTTCCGAAGGCGTACTAGCAGGAGGAACTGGCTCTTTTTTGCGAGGCTGAAAAAACATTGTGATCGGAAGTTGTTGCCGCTGCTTCTTTTTTCGATCCAAGAGCATCCTGTAGGGAGTCGTGATGTCATCGACCTTGTTGCAGAATTGCATCGCGCGAACCATATCCTCGTCCCACTCTTGCAACATTTCTTTCGCCTCCTTCATATGGTTGCAGAACTTGGCGAGCCGTTCTAATGTTAAGCCCGTTTCTTCTACATTTTCTTGGGTCTCTTCCTGGGTACCCTCACTCTCTTCCTCACTTGCCGATTTCGTCAGGTCTTCGAGATCTGCGTCAGTTAGGGGCTGGGAATGGCAGTCCAACAACTCGTCGACGTCTTCAGTCGTCATGTCGCCAAACCCGTCACCCCCAATTATGGCAGCCAACTGCACAGATTTCCGTATTGCAGAGTGTTGGATTTCCGACGGAGTAAATCCCTTGTCGTCGTAAACAATATCGGGCCACAGCTTCTTCCAGCTCGCATTTACGGTTGCAGGTTTCATCTCTTGAAGTGCCTTTTGAATATTCTGCAGGCACGTGGCTATGGTGTACTGCCGCCAGTACGCCTTCAAGTTGAAGTCTTCATCCTCGTCATCTTGGGCAGCATCCACACACGCAACGAGGTCCGCCAAGGTATTCTTCGTGTAGAGGGCCTTGAACGCCCTGATAACCCCCTGGTCCATTGGTTGAATTAATGACGTGGTGTTGGGTGGCAGGAACTCAACCTGAACGCCCTCACGCGACAGGTCAGTTGCGTGTCCACCAGCGTTATCCATAAGGAGAAGGATCTTGAATGGCAAGCCCTTCTCTAAGAGATATTCATGGACTTGCGGGATGAAACACTGGTGGAACCAGTTGGAGGTCAGCATCTTCGTAATCCATGCCTTTTGATTATGCATCCAGTACACGGGAAGGAGATTCTTATTTTTGTTTTTCAAAGCGCGAGGATTTTTCGACTTATAAATAAGCCCCGGCTTTAACAAAAATCCAGCAGCATTGCCACACATCACGAGGGTAACGCGATCCTTGAATGCCTTAAAGCCAGAGGCTTTGGCTTCCTCTTTGAACAGGAAAGTTCGCGACGGCATTCTCTTCCAAAACAAGCCGGTTTCATCCATATTAAACACTTGTTCCGGCTTGTATCCACCTTCAGCGATAATGTTCTTGAAAGTCTGGTTCACGTAAGTTTCAGCAGCGGCAGTGTCAGCGGAAGCAGACTCCCCATGCAGGGAAACGCTTTTCAGGGCGAAGCGTTTCTGAAACTTCGCGAACCATCCTTTGCTGGCGGAAAAACGTTGTTTCTGACGCTGGGAATCAGTGGAGGTCCCTGGTTGAGGATCATCTACATCATCATCTTCTTCAGCATGGTCGCCATCGTCGTCATGAGGTTCCTTTGCCGCAAAATTCTCATACAAGCTCAAAGCCTTTGTTCGGATGGTGTTCGTATCCAACGCTATGTTCTTCTTCCGACAGTCGGCAATCCACACAGCTAAAGCACCTTCCATGCGTACGATCGTTTTATTACGCGTTGTAACGACTCGCTTCGCTGATCTGCTAAAGGTGATTGCAGCAGTCTTTCTAATGTTCGCCTCGTCCTTCCTGATGTAGCGAACGGTGGATTCGTTGATGCCAAAATGGCGGCCGGCGGCCGCGTAACTTCTACCATCTTTTAACATGTCGAGAAGCGTAACCTTCTCAGCTATCGTCATCATTCTTCGGTGGCGTTTAGGCTCACTACCAGCCTTACTAGAAGCAGAACGCTTGGGAGCCATTGTAACAGAAAGTTCAACAAAAAGTTCAACTTAAAACAGTCGCACACAGCACAGATTCAACTTCACAAACTTAAGAACGTCTACTCAGCAATACGCGGAAAGAGAAAGTGAACGATCAGTCCCGCGAGAACTTTGATGCTGCGGGTTGGAGATGCGGGCAAAACACCAATCACAGGCTAGATAACAAAACTTGAGTTTTGATTCGTCATCTATCAGCGCTTGAACCAATCACAACCCGTCTTATACAGTACTATGGTGCGTTGGTTACTCATAGAAGATGTCCCGCGCACACTGAACGTACGTAGATTAAGTACAATACCGTAATAATAATAAATAATGATAATAATACTGTACAGTAATAATAATAATAATAATGATTAATAATAATAACAATAATAATTTTATTAACAACAACAACAATAATAATAATAATAACAATAATAATAAAAATTTACGTACGTACGCTATTTTACGCCTCTCTCTCTCTCTCTCTCTCTCTCTCTCTCTCTCTCTCTCTCTCTCTCTCTCTCTCTCTCTCTCTCTCTCTCGTACGCTTACAGTACTTATTCGAAATGTGATTTTTGCAACAAAGAATATTATTGGATGCAGTACTGTACTACGTACGTATACATACAAAAGATTCATGGAAAAGAAGCACATCCATTACAGTACACACCATTCTAATATGGTATGACTGCATCTGATTTGCGTTTCATGTTCGATTTAATTTTACTACGTACTGAATTATCGTATGATCACATTCTCTTTTCGTGTTTTATTTCTTTCTGTGCTGAATTATATATCATATGTAATGCAATGAACAATCAGTAAGAGCAGATATTACTATAATTACAGTATTAATGGAATTACAGGTAACAAAATATCGTATTTGGTTATCTTCAGATTTCGCGGTATTTTCGAATTTTCCGGAAAATCCGCGATATGTATATATATATGGGTTATGGGAAAACCCCGCGAAGTGGTGAATCCGCGATTGTCGAACCGCGAAGTAGCGAGGGTTCACTGTATTTCCGTTTTATTCGATATATATGTATATGTTTATTGATTTTTGCATGTGTGTTTCATTTTGTACTAATGTGCCTACATTATACGACTCATTTCGCAATTCTAACCTTTTGATGTAAGGGAGAATTGCGTGCTTCAGGTAGAAATCAGTTTTATTCATGTTTAATGTGAAATTATTGAAAAATACGATATCAGTGAAGTACAGTGAAACCTCGCTACTTCGCGGTTCGACCATCGCGGATTCACCACTTCGCGGTTTTTTTCCATAACCCATATATATACAGTAATATATATATATATATATGTATGCATGTATTTATGTATATATGTATGTATGTATATATGTAGGTATGTATATGTGTATACATATAAATATATATATATATATATATATATATATATATATATATATATATATATATATATATATATATATATATATATATATACACACACATATATTTATATATATATATATACATATATATATATATATATATATATATATATATATATATATATATATATATATATATATATATATATATATATCTAAAGTATGAAGATGTGATGTAGTTCTAAGGGAAAAGTATGGGAAATATGTCTGGGTAATAAGCAAAGCTCTACCTCCAGTTTGTTTCTTCACTATGATCAGAGATAAATGTAAGCAAAACATTGGTTGCCATTTTTTATCGTGCTTTTTAGCGTGTTTAGGAAACGCATGATATAAAATCGCCTTCAATATTTGTGCCTGTTTTAGTTTAGGGTACTGTAGTACATGCATTAAGTGTTCTGTACATTGAAGGGTAGTTTGTTAACAGTACTACGTACAAGGGAAGGTTTTAAAAGTCTGAATATACATGTTGAATAAATAGGTAAATATGGTGTCACTACTTCGCGGATTTTCACCTATCGCGGCCGCGTCTGGAACCTATCTACCGCGATAAACGAGGGTTCACTGTAAGTGCAAAAAAAAAAAAAAAAAAAAAAAAAAAAAAAGAACATGTTCTGTGTTGCGGAGGGTTCGTTTGTTCGTGCTTGTCACTTGCCTAGTCCGAGACCTCTTTCAGGCTCCCCTGCACCAGGGAGAAGGAATGTCGTAGGACCTAAGGGAGTGAGGAGTGTAAACCAACGAACAGACATTCCCTCAAAGGTATCAGACGTTGCTCAGCAAGCACGTCCTTGCCATAAGACAGGAGAGACGAAGTTTCTCCTCGTCTTCCGATGATTCGTCTCTTTAAAAGCCTGGGCGTAAAGTTTCGAGACGGTTGAAACATTTATTAGTTCCTTCAGAACAAATTCAACATCCTAGCTGTAGTCATAATAAGAGTCCCGTTCATAGCGATGACGTTCATGTACAGACGTTTCTGCCACAGACTCGACGTGACGTTGAGCGGTAGACACCGTAGACACAACGTGACATCGAGTGTCAGTCACCGTACTCTCGATATAGCATCGATCAGCAGTCACTGCTGTTTACTACGTGACGTTTGAACGTCAGCCACTGCAGTCACAGGTTGATCCGAAGTTAGATATGCTGTTAAAGCTTTCTTCTTCAATAGAAGCTTTCGATCCTATTCCTGTGCGAAAGGATCCTTTGCTTTTTGTACGTCACGGTTCTGGGATACGTGATTCGGGTCTTCAACCTTCTAGACGAGCTTTGTTACGCCACGCTGACGTTATCTCTAGTGACAGCTTTGCTGTTAAGCGAGATGCGGAGCATAAATCTCGATGTAACTTTGATCGCTTTGAACGTCAGCCACCGCAGTCACAGCGTGACGTTGAGATGCAGACACCACAGACGCGACGTGACGTTGAGCGGTAGACACCGTAGACATGACGTGACGTCGAGGGTCAGTCATCGTAGTCACGATATAGCATCGAACAGCAGTCACCGCTGTTACTACGGGACGTTTGAACGTCAGTTACTTCTGTCACGACGTGTAGTAGAATAACATTCTCTGCAGTCACAACGTGACATCGACCCTCCAACTTTAACTTCTGTTCATATACAAGTTGATGTAGCCTGTCAGGCTTTTCCTTCACGTCATTCTGAATATAAATCTCCTTCTCGCAAGACTTTAGATTTATCAGATGATGTGCCTTCTGAAGAAGTAGATGACCCCCTTTCAACTAATGTACCTTTGGGGAGTCATTCAGAAGAGGAGTAACCTAGGGTGGTACCAACAATCCCTTGTTTTTTAATTATGAATTTCTTTAGTGAAATTTTGTCCTACTCGTTTTGTAACGGCTGCTCCACCGTCTGAGTTTACTCTTGGCATGACTTTCTTCGACTCCTACATTTACGAAGTCAGTTCTCTCTTGTTCTTCCAAGAGGGCCATGCTCTTACTGGGAGACTGGTTGGAATCCAGGAGAAGTTTAGGAAAGTCTGCTTTTGCTTTTCCTCCTTCTTAATTAGCTTCTCGCTCGGGCGTCTGGTGTGACACAGGAGAAGCTCGAGGAGAAGTTCTCGGCTTGGGAGTACCTGCCTCTGCCCAGGGAGACTTCTTAAGCCTAGTGGACTCTCCTCGTCGTCTAGCCATGAGACGCTCCAAGATTTTATGGTCTGCTTCAGAGCTAGACCATCTCCTGTTAGGAGTTTTTTCGAGCGTTTGAAGTTTTTTATTTGTTGGATTGGTCACTGGGAGCCTTAAGTAAGAAGGTCTCTCCAGTTGTCAATGTATTGCTATACAATTATGTCATGCATGAACAAGGCTATCAGGGATGGCTCCAATGATCTGGCAGCTCCAATGATCTGGCAGCCACGTTCACTGCAGGAGTACTTAAGATGTAAGTGCGCTCAATGCGTTCATTGTCAAGACAAAGTTCACGATGAAGACTACCAAATCTGTCTTGGCAGCAGTAAGGGAAGGCGACTGGATGGTCTCTCTCGACCTTCAGGATGCATACTTCTACATCCCGATTCATCCAAACTTTCAACAACATCTGAGGTTTGTGGACGGGAAAGTAATGTACCAATTTCGAGCACTGTGCTTCGGCCTCATTCCTGCTCCTCTTGTTTTTACAAGGCCCTTGCAAAATGTAGCAAGCTTTCTACATTTTTTTTTGGAGGATTCAGAGCCTCCCTTTATTTTGACGACTGGCTAATCAGGGCGTCGTCATTAAATCGCTGTCTGGAAGGCCTCTAATGGATATTAGACCTAACCAAGGAGCTAGGTCTCATAGTGAACGTAGAGAAGTCGTAACTTACAGTACTCCATCCCAGACTATTCTTTATTTGGGAATGGAGATACAGTGTCGGATTTTTTCGGGCCTTTTTGTCTCCCACAAGAATGGAACAAGCTCTGTTAAAAGTCCTTCACTTGCAAGAGAAAAACAGTTGCTTTGTAAGAGTTTGAACGAGCCTCGTGGGAACTCTTTCATCGCTGGAGTAGTTTATCTCTCTGGGGAGACTCAACCTTTGCCCTCTCCAATTTCACCTAAACCATTGGAACAAGGAGAAGGGCTTAGAGAGTATCTCTTTCCCAATCTCCAACTCAGTCTAGACATGTCTGACTTGGTGGGACAGCAACATCAGACTTCGAGAAGGTCTTTCTCTTGCGATCAAGAACCCAAACCATGTGTTGTATTCAGATGCATCGGATTTGGGTTAGGGAGCTCCACTGGACAGTCTGGAATGCTCGGGTCTTTGATCCACGGATCAGAAGGAACTCCATTTAAGGCAAGTAACATCTCTCCTTTGGCGAGATTTGTGCAAGGAAAAATGAATGTCTTGGCGGACTGCCTCAGCAGAAGAGGACAAGTCATCTCCATGGAGTGGACGTTGCATAAGACTATGTGCGAGAAGCTATGGATGACATGGGGTCAACCCACCATAGATCTTTTTGCGACTTCACTGACAAAGAGGCTCTCGACTTACTGCTTTCCAGTTCCAGATCCAGAGGCAGCCCACATAGACGCTTTCCTGCTGGACTGGTCTCACCTGGACGTTTATGCCTTTCCACCTTTCAAGATCCTAAACAAGGTGCTGCAGAAGTTCACCTCTCACGAAGGGACCAGGTTGACATTGGTTGCTCCACTCTGGCCCGCGAGAGAGTGGTTCACAGAGGTACTTCTATGGCTGGTAGACGTTCCAAGAAGTCTGCCGTTACGGATGGATCTCTTGCGACAGCCTCACGTAAAGAGATTTCATCAAAGCCTCCCCACGCTTCGTCTAACTGCCTTCAGACTATCGAAAGACTCTCTTGAGCTAGAGGGTTTTCGAAGGAGGCAGCTAGAGCGATCGCGAGGGCTAGAAGATCCTCTACCATCAGGATCTATCAGTCGAAATGGGAGGTATTTAGAGACTGGTGCAAGTCCTCCTCTATTTCCTCTTCCAAGTGCCTCTGTAGCGCAGATTGCGGATTTTCTGCCTTATCTGAGAAACGGTCGCTCCCTCTCTGCATCCACCATTAATGGCTACAGAAGCATGTTAGCTTCTGTTTTCAGGCATAAGGGTTTGGATCTTTCTAATAACAAAGATCTCCAAGACCTGCTTAAGTCTTTCGAGACTTCCAAGGAGCGTCATATTTCGACTCCTGCTTGGAACTTGGATGTGGTCCTACAGTTCCTTATGTCAGACAGGTTTGAACCATTAGATTCAGCTTCCCTGAAGGATCTTACCCTCAAGACACTTTTTTTTGGTGAGCTTGGCTTCGGCTAAAAGGGTTAGTGAGATACATGCTTTTAGCAAGAACATCGGCTTCTCCGCTAATAAAGCAGTATGCGCTCTTCAACTTGGTTTTTTGGCCAAGAATGAACTTCCGTCTCGTCCTTGGCCTAAATCATTTGAAATCCCCAGTCTTACTGAGATTGTGGGGAATGAAGTTGAAAGAGTGCTGTGCCCCGTTAGAGCTCTTAAATTTTGTTTATCCAGAACTAAACCGCGATGAGGTTGTTCAGAGGCTTTATGGTGCTCCGTTAAAAAGCCCTCTTTGCCCATGTCTAAGAATGCGTGGTCTTATTTTATTAGACTTTTGATTCGGGAGGCACACTCTCAATTAAGTGAGAAGGATCATAATTTACTTAAAGTCAAGGCTCATGAAGTTAGAGCGATAGCAACTTCTGTAGCGTTTAAGCAAAATAGATCCATTAAAAGTATTATGGACGCGACCTTTTGGAGAGGCAAGTCGGTTTTCGCTTCATATTACTTGAAAGATGTCCAGACTCTTTATGAGGACTGCTACACAGTGGGACCATTCGTAGCAGCGAGTGCAGTAGTGGGTGAAGGCTCTACCACTACATTCCCTTAATCCCAATATCCTTTTAATCCACTCTTGAAATTTTTAATCTTATTTTGGGTTGTACGGGAGACTAAGAAGTCTTTCGCAATCTTGTTGATTTGGCGGGTGGTCAAAATATTGTTTCTTGAGAGCGCCCAGATTAAGGGTATTGATGAGGTCCTGTTATAGGGGTGTTCACCCTGGATATAGCAGCTCCTGGGAGTCTTTCAGCATCCTAAGAGGATCGCTGGGCTTCGTGAGGATAGCGGACTAATGAGGCAGAGTAATTATCAGAGTCAGCTTCCTTACCAGGTACCTATACTTAAGTCTGTTTTTTGAATAGTTGTCAAAAACTCTTGAGCATATATGCCTTTATTGTATTAATACTGGTCTCTACCCACCACCATGGGTGTGAATCAGCTATTATATATTCACCGGCTAAGTTTAATATTTAAAAATGATATTTTGTTTATAAAATAAATTTTTGAATATACTTACCCGGTGAATATATAAATTAAAGGCCCTCCCTTCCTCCCCGATAGAGACCCAGCGGACTGAGAAGAACTGGAGAAATTGACAAGTATATGCAGTATCTGGCCGATAGTCGGCGCTGGTGGGCACACCCGCAACCTTCACGGCGATCGCTCGCGAGTTTTTGGAATCTGTCGAGCCGTCGGAGACGTCAGCTATTATATATTCACCGGGTAAGTATATTCAAAAATTTATTTTATAATCAAAATATCATTTCTTTTATGTTTTTTGCTGCAGTATTATATATCATGGTATATGTATGTATGTATGTATTATATATCAAGGGCCCCTCTCAATAAAATTGATAAAACAATAGTCTCTGCATGGTTTTTAGATATTATTATAATATTTACTCTCAAGAATCTGCTGAGTATTTGCTGTAAGCACTTGACTGCTTCTTTTATATGTAAAGTTTTTCATTATTATTATTATTAATATTATTATTATTATTATTATTATTGTTGTTGTTCTTATTGCTGTTATTGTTGTTGTTATTATCGTTGCTATTGTTGTTGTTATTATTGTTGTTATTATTGTTAGGCCTTTGTATTTTGTGAGTATAGGTAACAGACACCATCAAATGTTTAAAATCTTTGAATATTGCTGCTTCTCTAATTATTCATAGTTTTATACTGTAACATTAAGTACAGAAAAACACATTGTCAGTTATATAATGCCAAATTCAGAACAATACCGTAATAGAAGAGTAAAAAAGTCGTAGTCAGCCCTCCATATTCGTGTGGGATAGGTAATAGAGACAGGCGCGAAGATCGAGAATCCACGAATGCTTGCTGCCCTAAGGTTAGGTCAACTCATAACTTGCTTACTCACCGTTGCCTACCTGTAGTTGAGTAACACACTAGTTAACCCAGTATACTGCAATACATTCTTTTCACATGCTTTCTATCGTGGTATTTTAGTTCCTTCTACTTTTCAGAGGTACTTGTAGTAGAATTTTGTAAACTGTTATTAGTGTTGTACAGTCATTTTTGTAACTTTTTCCACTTATGATAGGATAGATATTCATATATTCAATGAAAAAGAAGTAGTGTATTTACAGTACTGTTACTGTATAGGAAAGATCACACTTTACAGTAGGTACAGTATTGTACATGCTATGTGTTAGGTGGCGAGCTGATAAGGTTGTGAGCCGACCTCACTCAAGACAGCAGTCACTTTAGAGTGATATGTCATCTCACATTATCTAATTAAGCTGTACTGTTGTGGTTGTACTGTTCATATATTACAGTAATATTAATATACACTACAGTATCAGTGAGTGGTGTTAGATTGGAGCAACAGGTTTTGTTGTTACTTATGCATAGGGTGGTGTGGCAATGACTTTCGTGTTATGATTCATCTTGCCTTGTACTGAAGCTGTGTTAATAATGTACAATAATCTCTAGAAAATAATATGAACTACAATACCATGATAGAAATCACATGTAAACAATGTAGTGCAGTAGAGTTGATACAGTAATTATCTAGTGTGTATGTCAACCGTGCATAGGCAGTGGTCTGTTGGGGGGTTATAAGTTTACCCACCTTAGGCCACCAAGTATTCATGGATACTAGCTCTTCGCTGGTGTCTCTTTTACCTAACCTTCTGCGAAGGAGGGCTGACTGTAATAAATCTTAAAAGAAATTTGTATTTTTCATAGCAATACAAACCTGGATCATTTGAATTAAATTTCACATCTCAAGCACATCTAAAGATAAATTGTCTATTTTGTGACAGGCAAGTGGGACCTCACACCACCTTTCATCAACCAACTAACTTTTTAATGATTTAATGGCCATTCCAGTGTCAAAGGACTTAGGTTTGTAGGGTAGGAAAAGGACTAATTAATTTTTAAATTTGGTATATTTATCACCTTTTTCCACTTATAGCAAAGGCTTTTGCATACATCATGACAATATTTTTTTTCTATTATTTCAAATGAGTTCCAGTAAGCATTGAAAGAATTTTAGTTTAAAAATTGTGTTTATATTGAAATATCAGAGGAGGATGACTTTATTTTCATCTTTCTACTATTGTGGGTAGTATTCTAGGTTAATTTACATCTCATGATTAATAGTATGAAGTTTCTCCTAAATATTAGCCGTATTTTACCTGAAGATTCTATATCTCCCCAATGTGTTTGCAGAAAAACTTATCATCCCTCTGTTCAATAAAGTTATATAAAAAAAGTAGTGAATTTTATAAGTTGATAATAATTCTGTGATATAGCTAAGTGAGTTTTTTTTCATTTTTCAGGTCCAAGCATATCCTTCACCAGAACATCGATCTGCAGCATTAGCTAATCAGGCTGCCATGCTTTACGTATGTCTTTACTTTACACCATCGGTTCTCCATTCCCAAACTGCTAAAATGAGAGAGATTGTAGACAAGTACTTTCCTGATAACTGGGTCATCAGTTATTACATGGGTATGACAGTCAACCTGATAGAGGCATGGGATCCCTACAAAGCTGCTAAACAAGCTCTGAATAACACCTTAGAGGTAGGAATACTTTGAATTATGCCTTCATATATAAATTGCTTGCAAGAACATTAAAAAATCCCTTGAACTAGAGCTTGCCGTACAGTATATTGCTTTCTTTGCTAATAGAATTGCAAGTTGGGAGATATAGCAAACCTATGGTTGATATATATCTCTGTCCAGTGACTCTGCTGTCTATTTCTACTGGTTTGTCACAGCTTTCTATAATTTTGCCTCCTCGAACCTACAATTATTTTTATATACCTCCCCTGATGTTCTTATTGCTTTCAAATCTGGATGCTTGGAATGTCGACCATTGCTATTGTCATTCCCAAAATATAGAATCCTTTGAGTAGGAATCAGAAGGTACTTTTTCACAGTGACAAGGACTCCCTAATTTTTCAATATCCTGATCATTCATACCTGCTGGACCCAAATCTTTTCTAAGGATGTGGTTAAAATTTGCCAGTCATCTAGGTACAACAGAACTCTAATGCCCAGAAATCTCAACCATTGTAAGACTGAAGCCATCACCCTGGTAAATACCTGAGGGTAGTCCCAAGTCCAATACTGTATACAGCCACTTGAATAGATAAATGTACTGCACTGTAGTTTTTTGCCGTCCATAAACAAAAGGAGTTTCCAGATGAAGAGGGATATGTAAATAAGCAGCAGTCAAGTCTATCATAAATACCCAATCCCATTCTTTACTACCCCTAGTACTTAGGGGTTTCCATCATAAACTTAGTGAGAACTGTGTACCTGTTTAGAATAGAGACTCTAGAACTGGCTTTCAACCCCTCGATGCCATAGGCAGTAGGAACAACCTGTTGTAAAACCCTGGAGAGAGATCTAAGACTTCATATATCACTTTATTCTCTTAAAATTTTTTTACACTAATCTCTTATAGAGATTAGTGTACAAAGAAGATCGTAACAGATATTGTAGCCATCTAAAATTGTTCTATCCTTACAGGTTAAGTCATCTAGTATATAGATAAGATCCTGGTGGCCTTCCAACTTTTTTCAATAAGTCAAAATAAACCCTACTATGAAATTTTCAAAAAGATAACTTAGACTAAACTCGCCCATGCTATTACCCAAAAACATCTCTTCAGTCAACCAGCTCTAAAAACTTGTTAATGATTTTCTTCTGTTGATGTTCACCAGAGATTCTATCAAATTGGTTTTACCTGGGGTAAAAGTAAGATTAGGCAGCTTATTTGTTTTATTAATTATTGAACACTCCCGCTGGAGATAGTTTTAAAAGGGAAGAAGTACAGTATTCGTAGATTTCCCTTCCACCTAAGACATGAATTTATCAATTTTCTCTGTGAAAATATTTGAACACTTCTAAGTATCAGAAGTCCTAGTAGCATTAGATGACATTGTAGAATAAACATTTTCAGAAGTTAACTAAATTAACCTATTAAGTTACATTTCTGCAATAAATTTTATAACGACTAAAACGGGGATACATCATCCACGTCAGATTCTTTCATATCAACATCTGCCGCATCTTATGAATCGTACTGTGTAGTATCCTGTTTTGATAACTCATGATTACCTTTATGTTTAATAATAGCATTAACATCTTGGCAAAGGAGGTCTATGACTGATTTCAGCTGTTGAGGTACTAGCTCCACCTTTAATAGCAACAGTGAAAATGTGTGTTATTGGCTGAGCCTACACTTGCTGATATCCCACTGCCATTTGAAACATGATGTAACCATTTTTCAATATTTAACTTAGCCGGTGATTATATAAGCTGCAGCTCTGCTGCTCGACAGAAAACTCTACGTAAAAAATCCGCCAGCGATCGCTATGCAGGTAGGGGGTGTACTTCAACAGCGCCATCTGTCGTGCAGGTACTCAGTACTCATTGTAAACAAAGAACTCTATTTTCTCTCTGTCGTGCTACCGGCAAGACCTACTAATTCGCTGTTGCTAACTGGATTTGTTTTCACAACTATTTGGTGAAGTACACGTTTCTAGTTTTGAGCTTTCGCTGTGCAGGCTTTCTCTTCAATAAATCCTTGCATTCTTTTTTTGATATCGGATTATTTGTTGATGACTTTGGATAGTTTTTGAATTCCCCTTTGACCAATTCAAAATGGCTGACCTTTCTCAAGTCCCTAAATTCAGGAAGTGTAATGCTAGGGACTGTTCAAGGCGTCTTCCGAAGGCCTCTATCGATCCTCACACCGTTTGTTCCAATTGTCGGGATAAAACCTGTCAATTGGAAGATCGATGTGAGGAATGCGTTGGGCTTTCGGAATTCAATTTTATCGAATTCCAGAAATATACACGTAGGCTAGAGAGAGATAGAGTCAGGAGAAGTTCATCTCGTTCCGTTGATTTTTCCTCTCCTCATGCCCCACAACCTATTCCTTCCCCTGTAGTGGTTGCTCCTAATCCCCCTTCTGGCACTCAGGAACCTTCGATGGCAGATATGATGCGTGCCATCCAAGCTCTGGGTGAGAGAGTTGAGTCCTTGGCTAGTGACCGTAACCAGCTCATGGCGGACGTCAAGGAGCTGAAGTGTAAGAGTGCAGTGGGAAGTGATAAAGTGAGTGATAGTGTTGTGGATAGTGTTGCGCTTGAGGGTTCGTCTGTTCGTGCCTGTCGTCCTCCTAGTCCGGGACCTCTTGCAAGCTCCCAAGTCCAGGGGAGAAGCAATGTCGTACGACCAAAGGGTTCGAGAGGCTTTAATCAGCGAACAGACGTTCCCTCCGTGGTTTCGGGCGTATCTACCCAAGATCGCCCCACCCACACAGAGACGAGAGAGCCCATTTATTCCTCGTCTGCGGAAGAGGTTTCTCGTAAGAAACCATGGACCAAGGTCTCACGACCTCTTAAGCGCAAGTCGGTCCCTTCCGCGCAAGTCCAACGGCCCAGTTGTAGCCACTGGGTCAGTTCGGACTCGCTGCAGTCTTCCGATGACTGCTCACCTCCTAAGAGAGGCAAAGCGGTACCGCCTCAGGCAGTTACACCGTCTGTCGCCGCACCTGCTCCTGCAGACCCTAAGTGGTCTTTGCTGCAGACCATGCAGTACCAATTAACGTCTCTGATGCAGGACTTTCGTGCGGAGAAGGTTGCTGCTGCACCAACCTCTTGCCTACAACCAACCACGGTTGTGCGTCCTGTGGACGCTGAGGCGACCTTCTTGCGCACTCCAGTTGAGAGAGTCCCGCCACCCATGCGTTCCAGTGTACCCTGCCAGCCGCATGTTGACGTTCAGCGACGCACGGAACCTTCCGTTGACGTTCGCGAGGTACAACAACTGTCAAAGTTGTTTTATTTTGACGCGGTGCGTCAACCTCCGCAACCCAGTGTGGTTGCCTCTGCTCGCCCACATCAGACTAGACAGTCTGGAGTAGACGCTGTGCGTCCCCGCGCTGCTATGGTTGTTGCCAGCTCACAGACTGGGCAACAGTTCCATGACGTTGCGTCCGGTTCAGTCACGCGTGCACCCGTGCGACCGGACTCAGCTGACCAGCCGATACCTACTCCATTGCCGCTTCCTCCTCAATTCTCGGATGATGGACTCTCTGATGATGACGATGCGGCACACGTTGATGAACCACATTCGGACCTTGACGAGCCCAAGTCCACGCAACCCTCTTTGGACTTTAGAAAAGTTCTTGCTCTGTTCAAAGAGATGTTTCCGGACCAGTTTGTGTCTGTGGCTCCACGCTCTCCTCCATCAGAGTTTGCTTTAGGTACGCAGTCATCCTCGCCTGCCTTTACGAGACTCGTCCTCGCACGCTCGTCCAAGAGAGCTTTACGAGTTTTAGGAGATTGGATGCAGTCCAAAAAGAGTCTAGGGAAGACAGCCTTTACGTTTCCCCCGGCTAAACTCTCTTCCAGATCGAGCGTCTGGTATGCCACGGGAGAAGTTCTCGGCTTGGGAGTTCCTGCCTCTGCCCAGGGCGACTTCTCAAGTCTTGTAGACTCTCCCCGCAGGCTAGCCATGAGACGCTCTAAGATATGCTGGTCACCTTCGGACCTAGACCATCTGTTGAAAGGAGTATTTAGAGCCTTCGAGGTCTTCAACTTTTTGGACTGGTGTCTGGGAGCTTTGAGCAGGAAGATCTCCCTGACTGAGAAGGAATCTTCCTTGCTCATCATGTCCTGCATGGAGAAGGCCATACGTGACGGATCTAGTGAGCTTGCTGCATCGTTCGTATCCGGAGTCCTCAAGAAGCGTGAGAACCTTTGCTCTTTCCTGTCAGCTGGAGTGACACCGTGTCAAAGATCAGAACTTCTGTTTGCTCCTCTCTCTAAGTGCCTTTTTCCAGAGGACTTGATTAAGGAGATTGCTGCTTCTTTGATTCAGAAGGACACCCATGACCTGGTTGCGTCCTCTGCCCGCAAAGCCACCCCTTTGCCTACCTTGTCAAGACCAAGGATGGACACTCCAGCGTCCAGATTTATTCCGCCCTTTCGTGGCAGAGCCTCCAGCAGAGGAGGTGCTCGTGCCGAAGGGAGACGTGGGAAGAAGAAAGGAACCAAGTCCTTTAAAGGCAGAGTCTGACTGCCACCTTCTTCAGACAGCAGTGGGAGCCAGACTCAAGAACTTCTGGCAGACCTGGGAGAAGAGAGGCGCAGATGCACAATCTGTGAAGTTGCTCAGAGAGGGGTACAAGATCCCGTTTGTACGAAAACCCCCTCTAGCAACGTCTCCCATCGATCTCTCTCCCAGGTACAGAGAGGAAGACAAGAGACGAGCATTGAAACAGGAGGTGTCTCTCTTGCTAGAAAAGGGAGCGGTAGTCAAAGTCTTGGACCATCAAACCCCGGGCTTCTACAACCGTCTCTTCTTAGTGATAAAGAAGACAGGAGGGTGGAGGCCGGTGCTAGACGTCAGTGCGCTGAATGTCTTTGTCACAAAGCAGACGTTCGCCATGGAGACCACAAAGTCCGTTCTAGCAGCGGTCAGAAAGGAAGACTGGATGGTCTCTTTAGACCTAAGGGACGCATACTTTCACGTCCCCATCCACCCAGACTCCCAACCTTTTCTGAGATTCGTTTACGAAAAGGTTGTCTACCAGTTTCAAGCCCTGTGCTTTGGCCTAAGCACAGCTCCTCTTGTGTTTACGAGGCTGATGAGGAATATAGCCAAATTCCTTCATTTAGCGGACATCAGAGCCTCCCTCTATTTGGACGACTGGCTTCTAAGAGCTTCTTCCAGTCGTCGCTGTCTGAAGGATCTAAAGTGGACTCTAGATCTGACCAAGGAATTGGGTCTCCTGGTCAATATGGAAAAGTCTCAAGTGGTCCCATCCCAAACTATTGTGTATCTAGGGATGGAGATTCACAGTCAAGCTTTTCGGGCTTTTCCGTCGGCCCCCAGAACAAGTCAAGCCCAGTTATGCATCCAGAACATGCTGAAGAAGGAACGATGTTCAGTCAGGCAGTGGATGAGTCTGATAGGGACACTATCATCCCTGGAACAGTTCGTATCGTTAGGAAGACTACACCTCCGTCCTCTTCAATATCACCTAGCTGTTTACTGGAAAAAGGACAAGACGCTAGAAGCGGTCTCGATCCCCATTTCCGAGAAGATGAAGTCTTCCCTGACTTGGTGGAAGGACAGTATCAGCCTCAGAGAGGGCCTGCCCCTGGCTGTTCAGACTCCCAACCACGTTCTCTTCTCGGACGCATCGGACACGGGCTGGGGCGCGACATTAGACGGTCGGGAATGCTCGGGAACTTGGAACTCGAGTCAAAGGACCATGCATATCAACTGCAAGGAGCTACTGGCAGTTCATCTGGCCTTGAAAAGCTTCAAGTCTCTCCTTCAAGGCAAAGTGGTGGAGGTGAACTCGGACAACACCACGGCTTTGGCGTACATCTCCAAGCAAGGAGGGACCCACTCTTTGACGTTGTTCGAGATCGCAAGGGACCTCCTCACCTGGTCAAAAGATCTAAACATTTCTCTAGTAACGAGGTTCATCCAAGGCAACTTGAATGTCATGGCAGATTGCCTCAGTCGGAAGGGACAAATCATTCCAACAGAATGGACCCTACACAAGGATGTGTGCAAGAGACTGTGGGCCACATGGGGCCAGCCTACCATAGATCTCTTCGCAACCTCGATGACCAAGAGGCTCCCAATATATTGCTCACCAATCCCGGACCCAGCAGCAGTTCATATAGATGCCTTTCTCCTAGATTGGTCACATCTAGACCTATATGCATTCCCCCCGTTCAAGATTGTCAACAAGGTACTGCAGAAGTTCGCCTCTCACGAAGGGACAAGGTTGACGTTAGTTGCTCCCCTCTGGCCCGCGAGAGAATGGTTCACCGAGGTACTTCGATGGCTAGTGGACGTTCCCAGAACTCTTCCTCTAAGGGTGGACCTTCTACCTCAGCCACACGTAAAGAAGGTACACCAAGGCCTCCACGCTCTTCGTCTGACTGCCTTCAGACTATCGAAAGACTCTTGAGAGCTAGAGGCTTTTCGAAGGAGGCAGCCAGGGCGATTGCTAGAGCAAGGAGGACATCCACTCTTAGAGTCTACCAATCGAAGTGGGAATTCTTCCGAAACTGGTGCAAGTCAGTATCAGTATCCTCGACCAGTACCTCTGTAACTCAAATAGCTGACTTCCTTTTATACCTGAGGAAAGAAAGATCTCTTTCAGCTCCCACTATCAAGGGTTACAGAAGCATGTTGGCATCAGTCTTCCGTCACAGAGGCTTAGATCTTTCCAACAACTAAGATCTACAGGACCTCCTTAAGTCTTTTGAGACCACGAAGGAGCGTCGTTTGGCTACTCCTGGTTGGAATTTAGACGTGGTACTAAGATTCCTCATGTCAGAAAGGTTCGAGCCGCTACAATCAGCCTCCTTTAAAGATCTCACTTTAAAGACTCTTTTCCTGGTTTGCTTAGCCACAGCTAAAAGAGTCAGTGAGATTCACGCCTTCAGCAGGAACATCGGATTTTCATCTGAAACGGCTACATGTTCTTTACAACTTGGTTTTCTAGCCAAAAACGAGCTACCTTCTCGTCCTTGGCCGAAATCGTTCGATATTCCAAGCCTATCAAATATGGTTGGAAATGAACTAGAAAGAGTCTTATGCCCTGTTAGAGCTCTTAAGTTCTATTTAAGACGAACTAAACCTTTACGAGGACAGTCAGAAGCTTTATGGTGTTCTGTTAAGAAACCATCTTTGCCTATGTCAAAGAATGCTTTATCCTATTTTATCAGACTGTTAATACGAGAAGCTCATTCCCATCTGAGTGAGGAAGACCAAGCTTTGCTGAAGGTAAGGACACATGAAGTTAGAGCTGTCGCAACTTCAGTGGCCTTTAAACAAAATAGATCTCTGCGAAGTATAATGGACGCAACCTATTGGAGAAGCAAGTCAGTGTTCGCGTCTTTTTATCTTAAAGATGTCCAGTCTCTTTACGAGAACTGCTACACCCTGGGACCATTCGTAGCAGCGAGTGCAGTAGTGGGTGAGGGCTCAACCACTACATTCCCCTAATTCCATAACCTTTTAAATCTTTCTCTTGAAATGTTTTTATTGTTGTTTTTGGGTTGTCCGGAAGGCTAAGAAGCCTTTCGCATCCTGGTTGATTTGGCGGGTGGTCAAATTCTTTTCTTGAGAAGCGCCTAGATTAGAGGTTTTGATGAGGTCCTGTAGTATGGGTTGCAACCCTTCATACTTCAGATCCTAGGGGTCGCTCAGCATCCTAAGAGGATCGCGAGGCTCCGTAAGGAAGACGTACTTAAAAAGGCAGAGTAATTGTTCAAGTCGACTTCCTTACCAGGTACTTATTTATTTTATGTTTGTTATTTTGATAACTGCTAAAATGAAATAAAAAATCCTTAGCTCATAATAATTTAAACATTTATTGCTGGTCTCTACCCACCCCCCTGGGTGTGAATCAGCTTATATAATCACCGGCTAAGTTAAATATTGAAAAATGTTATTTTGATAATAAAATAAATTTTTGAATATACTTACTTGGTGATTATATATTAAAGGACCCTCCCTTCCTCCCCAATAGAGACGCAGTGGACCGAGGAGAAAATTGAGTTCTTTGTTTACAATGAGTACTGAGTACCTGCACGACAGATGGCGCTGTTGAAGTACACCCCCTACCTGCATAGCGATCGCTGGCGGATTTTTTACGTAGAGTTTTCTGTCGAGCAGCAGAGCTGCAGCTTATATAATCACCGGGTAAGTATATTCAAAAATTTATTTTATTATCAAAATAACATTTTTCAGCTTTAGCTAAAACTTTTAGACATTCAAATTTTGCATACCTGGTTTCATATGAATCTTTCAATATGCCACATTATTGATGATGGCAGAAAGAGGTTGCTCATAAGTGCCTATTCTAGCAGGCAGATGGATATTAGTATCCAGACTTATCAGCTGCATCTTCTATCTTGGAATTCGATGGTCGAATAGAGCTAACCAGATTACGAATAGGCGATTGTTTTGCAATAGGACATGAAATAATAGAAAAAAGTAAGGCTCATGATGAGGCTATCGACTCTATAATGTTCTATGTACTATCAGAACCCTTATAAGCATTGCACACAAACCACTAGGCAAAACATGAGAGGTTACCCTGGGTTTTGGATCAGGACAGGTTAGGCTACTATCATTGCCTTTGCCCGAATGTGTTCTAACCTTTTCAGATTGCATGGACATAGCATATTGAGTAAAAAGAAACTCGTGAGGCTCACTACTACCAACCCCAGAGACCTTGATAATAGCCAGTAGTATAAGTAATCATTACCAACCCACTGTAGTCCATAAGCCTAATATTCTTTTGAATTTTCTTCTGAACTGAAAGAGTCCTTTTTTTATGCTTGTAATCTTTTAGGTGAACTTGGTCAACCATAAGCTGAATATATTTTTCTATTAGAAGGACTGATAAGCTAACACAATCAGTACAATGCTTGTCTAAATCACAATTCTGCCCTCAATACATGAAACAAGGAGAAGGCAAATCTTTTACCACCCACCAATAAATTTCTTGAATGATTGACACTGATACTACCACTAGAGCGTTATTGGGTCCTTTAACTGGCCAGACAGTACTACACTGGATACCTTTCTCTGGTTACGGCTCATTTCGTCTTTGCCTACACATACACCAAATAGTCTGGCCTATTCTTACCATATTCTCCTTTGTCTTCATACACCCTTGAACAGCTACTTTCCCCCTTGGTAAGGGTATAAGAGACTTTTAAGCTATGGTAAGCAGATCTTCTAGGAGGACACTTGAAAATAAAACCATTGTTCTCTAGTCCTGGGTAGTGCCATAACCTCTATACCAAGCCTTCCACTGTCTTGGATTAGATTTATCTTGCTCTGGGGTATACTCATGCATGCTGTTCTATCTTATTTCTCTTCCTTTTTTTTTTATATGGGAAGGATCTGGTTTAATGTTGTTATTGTTTTTCAAATATTTTATTTTGATTATTTTTTTCTTCTTTTGTAGTTTATTTATTTCCTTGTTTCTTTTCCTCACTGGGCTATGTTTCCCTGTTGGAGCCCTTGAGCTTATAGCATCACTATTCCAACTAGTGTTATAGCCTAGCTTATAATAATAATAAAAAGGCATAGCAAAGTCAGAAGAAGATATACCCTGTTGATTTAAAGCTAAAGAAACCCTTAATACCAATAAAACCGTATCTGGATTTGCTGACAGAATTACACAGACTATAGCACTAACCCACAACAAAACTCTGAAATATTCATTATTGTTTGGTGTACCCAAATGATCATATTGCCATACACTGCCATATAAACTCAGTACTTCACTAGAGGTGTAAGACTATAACAAGAAAAGAAAAAAAGGAGATTTTGGGATGTTTAGGATAGATGTTGACATTTAACCAGCTCGAAGGAAGCCCTATGAACCATAGGTGAGTATAGAAATTACAATTTTTCATTAAAAGTCCCTGTTTTGTGATAACTGCTTACCACAATTATATTTTAGATGGTTGTCTATTTGAGTGATTAACCAAAGGACGTACTGGTACGTTTCACAAAACCCATCCCTTTACCCCCATGGACGTACCGGTACGTCCTTGCAAAAAAATGCTATAAAAATTTTTTTTTTTTCATATTTTTGATAATTTTTTTTAAAATTCAGCCATTTTCCAAGAGAATGAGACCAACCTGACCTCTCTATGACAAAAATTAAGGCTGTTAGAGCAATTTAAAAAAAAATATACTGCAAAATGTGCTAGGAAAAAAATAACCCCTTGGGGGTTAAGGGTTGGAAATTTCCAAAGAGCCTGGGGGTAAAAGGGTTAAGTTTGATGCAGCATCCAGCTAAGCAATTGATTATACATTCCATACACAATATGAATTACTGTACTGTACACGTATAAATATATATTGAAAAGCCAAAATTATTTTATTACTTAATTATTTAGTGTTGGGGAACAAAGCAGATATTGGTATATGAATATATTTTAGTACAAACACATTAACTTGTCTTTTTTTCATCAGTGGTTGAAGATCTATAATACTTTTAGAAAACCACAGATATTCGGGTAAAATGTAAATTAATTTTAAATTTTTCATCCAATTGCAGGTTACAAATACTAGGGAACAAGCTTTGAAAGTTGGTGCTAAAGTCGTTAACTTAGTGAAGCGAACTGACCAGTTATTAGGCGAAGGGTCCATGAGTGAAAGTAGAGTGCTGGATCACAGCAGTAGGATTTTAAATTTGCTCCGGGAATGCAATGTAACCTTGCGCTGGGTGATTCTGCATTCAGCCTCTCTTGGCAAAGCTGGTGGAGAAGGTAACAAAAAATGCAAAACCATCAGAGAACAGGTAAATATGCTTTGATTTTCAAATATTCTTATTTTATGGAATAGATATAATATAGCTTAGAGAAGCATCAAATAATTTTCATAATTGGTTTTAATATTTTCAAGGAATAGCATTATTTCAATGAATCTTACCCTTTAGTCGTCATGCTAAAACCATGGAAGCCAGTGGCTTCTCGACCTCTGAATGAAAAAGTAGAAAATGTATCTCCCTTTCTCATCTCCATCTTCCCTCTTGTGATGCCTAGTCATCCTGATCGATGGTGCCCCGGTAGGAACATTAACCACCTGAATAATTATAACAAGTTCGTATACTGTACTAATCATTGTCAGGTACACTATGTGGACTGACCTTCCCAGTTTGACTTTAGTACAATTGTAATTTGGGTTATGAGTTTAATTTGTTCTGGTAGAAAGTTTGCAACCTAAAATGCTGGTGTCCTAAAATAATTTTTCCCTAAAGAAATAAAGGAAATTTACTCAATGAATTTCAGATATCCAGATACACATTATGTGTTATGCACACTAATTTTGAAAGGTTTCATAATGGTAACAATTGAAGAAATATTAACCCCTAACATAAGAGATTTGTAGAAACTCATACAATACTGTAAATCAATAAAAAATAGAAATATTGACAAATTAACTCTCGCTTTACGCTTTGAGGAGAGTTGTGGCTGGCATGAAGGAGATGAAAGAAGAAGAAGAGGAGGGCATACTGCTTGAAGGAAGAATATCCCTCCATGAGATCTTTATCGGAGTTTTCGCTGATTAACGACATTAACTATCTCTAACTGAATCCATTGATTTTTACTTTTTTACACTATTACATTCAATTTTGATAAGGGACCTTTTTCCTTTTCTTAAAAATGGCTGCTCACCCTGCCAGAGCCATATATGGGTGATGTGTATCTAAAAGATTTTGCCGGGCTTCTCACACTCTTAAAATCTCCCTTATTTTGAAATACATGAAACTAGAAATTTGTCATTATGCCCCTCTTCCTGCTCATATAAAATCTCTTCCACACTCTCTTGATGCACCTTATGCAACTCCAATACCATTGCTTTATCACAAATAATGTTTTTGGTAATCGTATTGCGTGCTAACTGCTTCTCATCATTCCAGAGACACAAGCATTTCAATGTTAAGAACACATTGTATATCGTTTTTGCTCAGAATTGTAGCTGTACCAATTGTGGATGTTGTAGTATTTTGCAATTCTAGTTTTTAAATATTAAACTTAGCCGGTGAATATATAGCTGCAACTCTGTTGCTCGACAGACAAAAACTGTACAAAAAAACTCGCCAGCGATCGCTATACAGGTTGCGGGTGTGCCCATCAGCGCCATCTGTCGGCCAGATACCAAGCTCTATGTAAACAAAGACTCAATTTTCTCTCTGTCGACGTGTCGACAAGACGTACTTTACTCGCTGTTGCTAACTGGAGTTTTTCACATCATCTTTGGTGAAGTACTATATTCTGGTTTTGAGCTTTCGCTGTGCAGGGTTTTTCTTCAAGTAAATCCTTGAACTCTTTTTTGTATCGGATTCATTGTTGATGACTTAGATCGTTTTTTGGAATTTTCCCTTGACCAATTCAAAATGGCTGACCCTTCACAAGTTCCCAAATTTAGAAAATGCAATGCTAGGGACTGTTCTAGGCGTCTTCCGAAGGCTTCTATCGACCCTCACACTGTTTGTTCCAATTGTCGGGGTAAAACCTGTCAATTGGAAGATCGGTGTGAGGAGTGCGTGGGCCTTTCGGAATTCAATTTTATCGAATTTGAAAAGTACACACGCAGGCTAGAGAGAGATAGAATTAGGAGAAGTTCTTCTAGGTCTATTGATGTTTCCTCTCCTCATGCCCCACAACCTATTCCTTCCCCTGTAGTGGTTGTTCCTAACCCCCCTCCTAGCACTCAGGAACCATCGATGGCTGACATGATGCGTGCCATCCATGCCCTGGGGGAGAGAGTTGAGTCCCTTGCAAGTGACCGCAATCAACTCATGGCGGATGTTAAGGAGCTTAAGTGCCAAAGTGCAGTGGGAAGTGATAAAGTGCCAAGTGAAAGTGTTGTGAACAGTGTTGCGCTTGAGGGTTCGTCTGTTCGTGCCTGTCGTCCTCCTAGTCCGGGACCTCTTGCAAGCTCCCAAGTCCAGGGGAGAAGCAATGTCGCACGACGCATGGGTTCGAGAGGCTTTAATCAGCGAACAGACGTTCCCTCCATGGTATCAGGCGTATCTCCCCAAGATCGCCCCTACCTACGTAAGACGAGAGAGCCCATTTATACCTCGTCGTCTGAAGGTGTTTCTCGTAAGAAACTTTGGACCAAGGTCTCACGACCTTTAAAACGTAAATCGGTCCCTTCAGGACAAGTCCAACGTCCCGGTTGTAGCCACTGGGTCAGTTCGGACTCGTTGCCGTCATCTGATGACTGCTCACCGCCTAAGAGAGGCAAAGCGGTACCGCTTCAGTCACTAACACCGTCTGTCGCCGCACCTGCTCCCGTAGACCCTAAATGGGCTTTGCTGCAAGACATGCAGTCCAAGCTTACGTCTTTGATGCAGGACTTTCATGCGGAGAAGGTTACTGCCGTACCTTCTAGCCAACAACCTTCCAAGCGATCGGTTGTGCGTCCTGTTAACGCTGAGGTAACCTTCTCGCGTCCACCAGTTGAGGTGGTTCCTCCACCGATGCGATCCAGTGTGGGTTGCCAGCCGCACGTTGACGTTAAGCGACGCACGGAGGTGGTTGTTGACGTTTCTGGACGTTCAACAACCATCAGAGGTGACTTGTTTTGACGCGGTGCGTCAACCTCCGCAACCCGGTGTGGTTTCCACTGCTCAACCCAGTCGGTCTAGACAGTCTCGGGTAGACGCTGTGCGTCCTCGCGCTCCCATGGTTGTTGACAGTTCACAGACTGTGCAGCAGTTCCATGACGTTGCGTCCGGCTCCGTCACGCATGCACCAGTGCGACCGGACTCAGCGAACCAGACGTTGCCCACTCCGTTGCCGTTTCCTCATCAGTTTTCGGATGAGGAACTTTCTGATGATGATGTTGCTGAACAACAAGACGATCAACAATCAGAACTGGACGAGCCTAAGTCAACTCAACCATCTTTGGACTTTAGAAAAGTCTTGGCTATTTTCAAAGAGTTGTTTCCTGACCAGTTTGTTTCTGTGGCTCCTCGTTCTCCGCCGTCAGAGTTTGTATTAGGCATGCCTTCTGCCGCACCTGCCTTTACTAGACTCGTCCTCGCACGCTCGTCTAAGAGAGCTTTGCGGCTGATAGGAGACTGGTTAGAGTCCAAGAAGAGTTTAGGGAAGACAGCATTTGCCTTTCCCCCAGCTAAACTCTCTTCTAGATCGAGCGTCTGGTATGCCACGGGAGAAGTTCTCGGCTTGGGAGTTCCTGCCTCTGCCCAGGGCGACTTCTCAAGTCTTGTAGACTCTCCCCGCCGCCTTGCCATGAGACGCTCGAAGATTTGTTGGTCAGCATCGGACCTGGACCACCTTATGAAAGGGATCTTTAGGGCTTTTGAAGTCTTTAACTTTTTAGACTGGTGCTTAGGAGCCCTGAGCAGGAAAATCTCTTCGACAGATAAAGATATTTCTTTGCTCATTATGTCCTGCATGGACAAGGCCGTCCGTGATGGGTCCAATGAGCTAGCTGCCTCATTCACGTCCGGAGTCCTGAAAAAGCGAGAGTCTCTCTGCTCGTTCCTGTCTGCTGGAATTACACCATGCCAGAGATCTGAGCTTCTCTTTGCTCCCCTTTCCAAGTGCCTGTTTCCAAAAGTCTTGATAAAGGAAATTGCTGCTTCGTTAGTGCAGAAGGACACTCACGATCTAGTTGCGTCCTCAGCTCGCAAAGCCCCCCCTTTGCCTTCATCTTCCGCTAGACCGAGGATAGACACTCCAGCGTCTCGCTTTATTCCGCCCTTTCGTGGCAGAGCCTCCAGCAGAGGAGGTGCTCGTGCCGAAGGGAAGCGAGGGAAGAGGAAAGGATCCAAGTCCTCTAAGGGCAGAGTCTGACTGCCCGCAACTTCAGACAGCAGTGGGAGCCAGACTCAAGAACTTCTGGCAAGCCTGGGAGAGGAGAGGCGCAGATTCACAATCTGTGAAGTTGCTCAGAGAGGGGTACAAAATCCCTTTTGTACACAAACCCCCTCTAGCAACGTCTCCCATCGATCTCTCTCCCAGGTACAGAGAGGAAGAAAAGAGACAAGCCCTGAAACTGGAAGTGTCTCTTTTGCTAGAGAAGGGAGCGGTGGTCAAAGTCTCGGACCTTCAATCACCGGGATTCTACAACCGCCTCTTCCTAGTTTCAAAGAAGACAGGAGGGTGGAGACCGGTGCTAGACGTCAGTGCTCTGAATGTCTTTGTCACAAAGACGAAGTTCTCCATGGAGACCACAAAGTCAGTCTTAGCAGCGGTCAGAAGGGAAGACTGGATGGTCTCCCTAGACCTAAGGGATGCCTACTTCCATGTCCCCATTCACTCAGACTCCCAACCTTTTCTGAGATTCGTTTTCGAAAAAGTGGTCTACCAGTTTCGGGCCCTGTGCTTTGGCCTAAGCACAGCTCCTCTCGTGTTTACGAGGCTGATGAGGAATGTGGCCAAATTCCTCCACTTATCGGACATCCGAGCCTCCCTTTATTTGGACGACTGGCTTCTCAGAGCCTCTTCCAGTCGTCGCTGTCTGAAGGATCTCAAGTGGACTCTAGATCTGACCAAGGAATTGGGACTCCTAGTCAATTTGGAAAAGTCGCAACTGGTCCCATCCCAAACTATTGTGTCTTTAGGGATGGAGATTCACAGTCTAGCTTTTCGGGCTTTTCCGTCGGCCCCCAGAATAAGTCAAGCCCTGTTATTCATCCAGAACATGCTGAAGAAGGAACGCTGCTCAGTCAGGCTGTGGATGAGTCTGGTAGGGACGCTGTCATCCCTGGAACAATTTGTGTCACTAGGAAGACTACACCTCCGTCCGCTTCAATACCATCTAGCTTTTCACTGGAAAAAGGACAAGACGCTAGAAGCGGTCTCGATCCCGATTTCCGAAAAGATGAAGTCTTGTCTGACTTGGTGGAAGGACAATATCAACCTAAGAGAGGGTCTTCCCCTGGCTGTTCAGATTCCCAACCACGTTCTCTTCTCGGACGCATCGGACGTGGGCTGGGGCGCGACACTAGACGGTCGGGAATGCTCAGGACTGTGGAACTCGAGTCAGAGGAGCATGCATATCAACTGCAAGGAGCTGTTGGCAGTACATCTGGCCTTGAAAAGCTTCAAGTCTCTCCTTCGAGGCAAAGTGGTGGAAGTAAACTCAGACAACACCACGGCCTTGGCGTACATCTCCAAACAAGGAGGTACCCACTCACTGACGTTGTACGAGATCGCAAGGGACCTGCTCATCTGGTCAAAAGGTCAAGACATCTCCCTTGTAACGAGGTTCATCCAAGGCAACTTGAATGTCATAGCAGATTGTCTCAGTCGGAAAGGGCAAGTAATTCCAACAGAATGGACCCTCCACAAGGATGTGTGCAAGAGACTTTGGGCCACTTGGGGCCAACCAACCATAGATCTCTTTGCAACCTCGCTGACCAAGAGGCTTCCAATCTATTGCTCCCCAGTCCCGGACCCAGCAGCAATACATATAGATGCCTTCCTCCTAGATTGGTCACATCTGGATCTCTACGCATTCCCACCGTTCAAGATTGTCAACAAGGTACTGCAGAAGTTCGCCTCTCACGAAGGGACAAGGTTGACGTTAGTTGCTCCCCTCTGGCCCGCGAGAGAATGGTTCACCGAGGTACTTCGATGGCTAGTAGACGTTCCCAGAAGTCTTCCTCTAAGGGTGGACCTTCTACGTCAGCCTCACGTAAAGAAGGTACACCAAAGCCTCCTCGCTCTTTGTCTGACTGCCTTCAGACTATCGAAAGACTCTCGAGAGCTAGAGGCTTTTCGAAGGAGGCAGCCAGTGCGATTGCTAGAGCAAGGAGAGCATCCACCATTAGAGTCTACCAGTCGAAGTGGGAAGTCTTCCGAGACTGGTGCAAGTCAGTTTCTGTATCCTCGACCAGTACCTCTGTAGCTCAAATAGCTGATTTTCTCTTATACCTGAGAAAAGGACGATCCCTTTCAGCTCCCACTGTCAAGGGCTACAGAAGCATGTTGGCATCGGTCTTCCGGCATAGAGGCTTAGATCTTTCCAACAATAAAGATCTTCAAGACCTCCTTAAGTCTTTTGAGACCACCAAGGAGCGTCGTTTGGCTACCCCTGGATGGAATTTAGATGTGGTGCTAAGATTCCTCATGTCAGACAGGTTTGAGCCGTTACAATCAGCCTCCCTGAAAGATCTCACTCTAAAGACTCTTTTCCTGGTATGCTTAGCCTCGGCTAAAAGAGTCAGTGAGATTCATGCCTTCAGCAAGAACATCGGATTTTCGTCAGAAAAAGCCACCTGTTCGCTACAACTTGGTTTTCTAGCCAAAAATGAGCTGCCTTCTCGGCCTTGGCCTAAATCTTTCGATATTCCCAGCTTATCGGAGATCGTAGGCAATGAACTAGAAAGAGTCTTATGCCCTGTGAGAGCTCTTAAGTTCTATTTAAAGCGTACCAAACCTTTACGAGGCCAATCTGAAGCTTTATGGTGTTCAGTTAAGAAACCATCTTTGCCTATGTCAAAGAATGCTTTATCATTCTTTATCAGATTGTTAATACGAGAAGCTCATTCACATCTGAGTGAGGAAGACCGAGCTTTGCTTAAGGTGAAGACGCACGAAGTTAGAGCTGTTGCAACTTCCGTGGCCTTTAAGCAAAATAGATCTCTGCGAAGTATAATGGACGCAACCTATTGGAGAAGCAAGTCAGTGTTCGCGTCTTTTTATCTAAAGGATGTCCAGTCTCTTTACGAGAACTGCTACACACTGGGACCATTCGTAGCAGCGAGTGCAGTAGTGGGTGAGGGCTCAACCACTACAATTCCCTAATTCCATATCCTTTTAATCTTTCTCTTGAAATGTTTTTAATGTTGTTTTTATGGGTTGTCCGGAAGGCTAAGAAGCCTTTCGCATCCTGGTTGATTTGGCGGGTGGTCAAAGTCATTTCTTGAGAGCGCCCAGATTAGGGGTTTGATGAGGTCCTGTTGTATGGATTGCAGCCCTTGATACTTCAGCTCCTAGGGGTCTATCAGCATCCTAAGAGGATCGCGAGGCTCCGTAAGGAAGACGTACTTATAAGGCAGAGTAACCGTTCAAGTCGACTTCCTTACCAGGTACCTATTTATTTTGTTTTTGTTATTTTGATAACTTCTAAAATGAAATAAAAACTCTTAGCTCATAAAATGTAAACATATTTTACTGGTCTCTACCCACCATCCTGGGTGTGAATCAGCTATATATTCACCGGCTAAGTTTAATATTTAAAAATGATATTTTAATTATAAAATAAATTTTTGAATATACTTACCCGCTGAATATATAAATTAAATGACCCTCCCTTCCTCCCCAATAGAGACGCAGTGGGACGAGGAGAAAATTGAGTCTTTGTTTACATAGAGCTTGGTATCTGGCCGACAGATGGCGCTGATGGGCACACCCGCAACCTGTATAGCGATCGCTGGCGAGTTTTTTTGTACAGTTTTTGTCTGTCGAGCAACAGAGTTGCAGCTATATATTCACCGGGTAAGTATATTCAAAAATTTATTTTATAATTAAAATATCATTTTATAGGTCTGCTGCATGCATACTGTGTTCATGCTTCACAATAATTTCTTTTTTCACTTTACATTAATCATCTTCGTATCATTAATTAGTTCCAAGAGACAAAACGTAAGTTGAATTTAGACATAGGTCAGATTTTTTCCATTTGAAATTACAATATTCAAAGGCTCACACATTTTCCAAACATGAAAAAGTACTTACTACCTGCTATCATAATGTAAAAACCAGGTATAGTACTTACATTATTAAGCTTCCAGGTGAAGTACAGTACTTTACAGTACGGTATTAATTGTTATTTTATGACTTAGAGACTGGTGAAAGGTGGGAAAAAAAACGATGCCAGTTGGATTTTATTTTTGTATTCAATATCTAAAGAGAGCGAAGTAGTCGGAAATGACATATGTTGAATCGATGTAAAGAGGGGTATTACTGTGCTGTACTGTTAATTTTCAATATTAATCTTACCCGATGATCATGTAGCTGTCAACTCCGTTGCCCGACAGAAATCTACGGTCGGGATACGCCAGCGATCGCTATCCAGGTGGGGGTGTACACAACAGCGCCATCTGTGAGTAGGTACTCAAGTACTTCTTGTCAACAAGAACTCAATTTTTCCTCTGTCGTGCCGCCGGCAAGACCTACTTGGATACGCTGTTGATTTTGGAGTCTTTGTTCACGATTTGGTGATGTATTTGCTCTAAAGTTATAGCCTTCGCTATTCAGGAAGCTTTCTCATTAGCTTAGCAAGCTTTTGGAATTAATTTAGATTAATTGGTAACGAACTTTGCTAGATTTTGGAATTCCCCCTTGACTACTTCTAAATTCAAGATGTCTGACCAGTCTCAAGTACCTAAGTACAGGCAGTGTAGTGTTAGGACTTGTACTAGGCGTCTTCCGAAGGCCTCTATAGATCCTCACACCGTATGTTCCAATTGTAGGGGTAAATCCTGTCAATTGGAAGATCGATGTGGGGAATGTGCTGGACTTTCGGAATTCGATTTTAACGAATTCCTTAGATATGCACATAGGTTAGAGAAGGAGAGAAATAGGAGGAGTTCTTCTCGCTCTGTGGATTTTTCCTCTCCCCATGCCCCTCAACCTTTTCCTTCCCCTGTGGTGGTGACTCCCGAACCTGCTACGAGTGCTCAGCCTGGTATGGCGGATATGTTGCGTGCCATTCAGGCTCTCGGTGACAAAGTGGAGTCATTGGCTAATGACCGTAATCAGCTCTTGGCAGATGTCAGACAGCTGAAAGCGAAAAGTGCAGTGGGAAGTGTTAGTGCTAGTGATGTGCAAAGTGTCAGTGTCAGTGTTGCGCATGAGGGTACATCTGTGCGTGCCAGTCGTCCTCCCAGTCCGGGACCTCTTGCAAGCTCCCAAGCCCAGGGGAGAAGCAATGTCGAAGGACCAAAGGGTTCGGCAGGCCTTGATCGGCGCACGGATGTATCCTCAGTGGTTGCGGACGTATCTGTTAAGGATCGTCCCATCCACATACAGACGAATGAGCCCTTACATTCCTCGTCTGTGGAAGAGGTTTCCAGGAGGAAACGGTGGACCAAGGTCTCACGACCGCTCAAGCGTAAGGTCCCTTCCGAGCTAGTCCAACGGCCCAGGTGTAGCCACTGGGTCAGTTCGGACTCGCCGCAGTCATCTGATGACTGCACACCTCCCAAGAGAGGTAGAGTGGTCCCTCAACAGGCTACTGCTCCGTCTGTTGTTGCTCCAACCACAGTAGACCCTAAGTGGTCCATGCTGCAGACTATGCAGTCTCAGCTTGCTGCATTCATGCAGGAGTATCATGCTGAGAAGGCTCCTGTTAACCTACAACCCGCCGAGGTTGTGCGCTCAGCAGATACTGCGGCTGCCTGCTCCCACACTCCACCTGTGAGAGCTCCACCACCGATACGCAGTCCACCCTGCCAGACGCATGTTCTTGCTGCACCATCTGCTAACATGCGTGAGCTGCCGCATCAGGAGTTGCCGGGTTCCAGCTCTATGCGGCATTCTCCTCAGCCCATGCAGCATGCTCTGCAGACCTTACAGCATGCTCCGCATACCATGCAGCATGAGCCGCATACCTTACAGCATGCTCTGCATACCATACCGCATGCTCCTCATCCCACCGCAGACCCTCCCACACACCAGCCCTCTGCTTTTGTTGTTGCCAGCTCGCAGACCGACCAGCAGCGGCATGATGTTGGATCCGCAGGTACGCATGCACCCGTACTGCCGGATTCAGCCGTTCAGCTTTCTGCTCTGCCTTTACCTCTTACAACTCAGCTTTCGGAGGATGAGGTATCGGATGATGAAGCTGCACATCTGGATGAGCCTCACTCTGATTTTGAAGGGCCCAAGTCTACTGCTCCCTCCTTAGACTTTCGTAAAGTCCTTGCCTTGTTCAGGGACTTGTATCCTGAGCAGTTTGTGTCTGCAACCCCGCGTTCTCCTCCCTCCGAGTTTGCTCTGGGCATGCAGTCTGCTGCGCCTGCCTTCACCAAGCTTGTTCTCGCCAGATCATCTAAGAGAGCTTTGAGGGTTATGGGGGACTGGTTGCAGTCCAAGAAGCAACTGGGAAGGACTTCTTTCGTCTTTCCGCCTCCCAAGCTTGCTTCTAAGTCGAGCGTCTGGTATGCCACGGGAGAGGAACCCGGCTTGGGGGTTCCTGCCTCTGCCCAGGCCGACTTCTCAAGTCTGGTTGACTCTCCCCGCAGGTTGGCTATGAGACGTTCGAAGATCTGCTGGTCCTTTTCCGATTTAGATCATCTGTTGAAGGGAGTCTTTCGTGCCTTCGAGATATTCAACTTCCTCGATTGGTGTTTGGGAGCCTTAAGCAGGAAGACTTCCCCTTCAGATAAGGACTCGGCCATGCTGATCATGTCTAGCATGGACAAAGCAATTCGGGATGGGTCTGGTGAACTTGCGGCTTCATATGTATCAGGAGTCCTTAAGAAGAGAGAACATCTTTGCTCCTTCTTATCAGCTGGTATCACTCCTTGCCAGAAGTCAGAGTTGTTGTTTGCTCCTCTCTCCAAGTGTCTGTTTCCGGAGGTGCTGATCAAGGGGATGGCTGCCTCACTTATCCAGAAGGATACTCATGATCTTATGGCATCTTCTGCACGTAAGGCTAAAACCTTACCTTCCGTGCCTAGACCCTTCCGCCCTGCAGCAGTTGACACACCTGCTTCTAGGTTCATCCCGCCCTTTCGTGGCAGAGCCTCCAGCAGAGGAGGTACCCGTGCAGACAGTCACCGTGGCAAGTCCAAGAAGGGTTCCAAGTCCGCAAAAGGCAAGTTTTGACTGCCTTCCTCTCCAGACAGCAGTAGGAGCCAGTCTCAAGACCTTCTGGCAAGCTTGGGAGAGCAGAGGTGCAGACGCTCAGTCTGTGAAGTGGCTAAGGGAGGGTTACAGAATTCCGTTCTGCCGCAGTCCCCCTCTAGCTACGTCTCCCATCAACCTCTCTCCCAACTACAAGGAGAAGGACAAGAGGCTAGCGTTGCATCAAGAGGTGTCGCTCTTGCTACAAAAGGAAGCGGTGGTCATAGTCCGGGATCATCAATCCCCGGGCTTTTACAACCGTCTCTTCCTGGTAGCCAAGAAGACAGGAGGTTGGAGACCGGTGCTGGACGTCAGTGCTCTCAATGCTTTTGTCACCAAGCAGACGTTCACGATGGAGACGACGAAGTCGGTCCTAGCAGCGGTCAGGCAGGAGGACTGGATGGTCTCGTTAGACCTGAAAGACGCGTACTTTCACGTCCCCATCCATCCAGACTCCCAACCTTTCCTAAGATTCGTCTTTGGAAAGGTTGTGTACCAGTTCCAAGCCCTGTGCTTTGGCCTAAGCACGGCACCTCTTGTGTTTACCAGACTGATGAGGAATATTGCGAAATTCCTACACTTGGCAGACATCAGAGCCTCCCTCTATTTAGACGACTGGCTTTTAAGAGCTCCCACAAGTCGTCGCTGTCTGGAGAATCTCAGATGGACTATGGATCTGACCAAGGAACTGGGCCTCCTGGTCAATTTAGAGAAGTCCCAGCTCGTCCCATCCCAGACCATTGTCTACCTGGGTATGGAGATTCAGAGTCGAGCTTTTCGGGCTTTTCCGTCAGCCCCAAGGATCAATCAAGCCCTAGAATGCATCCAGAGCATGCTGAGAAGGAACCGATGCTCAGTCAGGCAGTGGATGAGTCTAACAGGGACACTTTCATCGCTGGCCCTGTTCATCGAGTTAGGGAGACTCCACCTCCGCCCCCTTCAGTATCATCTGGCTGCTCACTGGATAAAGGACATGACGCTAGAGGCGGTCTCAGTTCCTGTTTCCGAAGAGATGAGGTCTACTCTAACGTGGTGGAAGAACAGCATTCTTCTCAAGGAAGGTCTACCTTTAGCTGTTCAGACCCCCGACCACCGTCTCTTCTCGGACGCATCGGACACGGGCTGGGGTGCGACACTGGACGGACAGGAATGCTCGGGCACATGGAATCAGGAGCAAAGGACACTTCACATCAATTGCAAGGAGTTGTTGGCGGTTCATCTGGCCTTGATAAACTTCAAGTCCCTCCAGCTAAACAAGGTGGTGGAGGTGAACTCCGACAACACCACAGCCTTGGCTTACATCTCCAAGCAGGGAGGGACTCATTCGAGGAAGTTGTTCGAGATCGCAAGGGACCTCCTCATTTGGTCAAAAGATCGAAAGCTCACGCTGGTAACGAGGTTCATTCAGGGCGATATGAATGTCATGGCAGATCGCCTCAGCCGGAAGGGTCAGGTCATCCCCACAGAGTGGACCCTTCACAAGAATGTTTGCAGCAGACTATGGGCCCTGTGGGGTCAGCCAACCATAGATCTATTCGCTACCTCGATGACCAAGAGGCTCCCGTTGTATTGTTCTCCGATTCCAGACCCAGCAGCAGTTCACGTGGATGCCTTTCTGCTGGATTGGTCCCATCTCGACCTGTATGCGTTCCCGCCGTTCAAGATTGTCAACAGGGTACTTCAGAAGTTCGCCTCTCACAAAGGGACACGGTTGACGTTGGTTGCTCCCCTCTGGCCCGCGAGAGAATGGTTCACCGAGGTACTGCAATGGCTAGTCGACGTTCCCAGGACTCTTCCTCTAAGAGTGGACCTTCTGCGTCAACCTCACGTAAAGAAGGTACACCCAAACCTCCACGCTCTTCGTCTGACTGCCTTCAGACTATCGAAAGACTCTCTAGAGCTAGAGGCTTTTCGAAGGAGGCAGCCAGAGCGATTGCCAGAGCAAGGAGGACATCCACTCTCAGAGTCTATCAGTCTAAATGGGAAGTCTTCCGAAGCTGGTGCAAGGCCAATGCAGTTTCCTCAACCAGTACCACTGTAACCCAGATTGCTGACTTCCTGTTACATCTAAGGAACGTAAGATCCCTATCAGCTCCTACGATCAAGGGTTACAGAAGTATGTTGGCAGCGGTTTTCCGCCACAGAGGCTTGGATCTTTCCACCAACAAAGATCTACAGGACCTCCTTAGGTCTTTTGAGACCTCAAAGGAACGTCGGTTGTCCACTCCGGGCTGGAATCTAGACGTGGTCTTAAGGTTCCTAATGTCACCAAGATTTGAACCGCTCCAATCAGCCTCTTTTAAGGACCTCACATTAAAAACTCTTTTCCTCTTGTGCTTAGCAACAGCTAAAAGAGTAAGTGAGATCCACGCCTTCAGCAGGAACATAGGTTTCACATCTGAAACGGCTACATGTTCCTTGCAGCTCGGTTTTTTGGCTAAAAACGAGCTTCCTTCCCGTCCTTGGCCTAAGTCGTTCGAGATCCCAAGCCTGTCCAACTTGGTGGGGAACGAACTAGAGAGAGTACTTTGCCCAGTTAGAGCTCTAAGGTACTATTTAAGAAGGTCAAAGCCATTACGAGGACAATCAGAAGCTTTATGGTGTGCTATCAAGAAGCCTTCTCTACCGATGTCTAGGAACGCAGTTTCTTACTACATCAGGCTTCTGATTAGAGAAGCACATTCTCATCTGAAGGAAGAAGACCTTGCTTTGCTGAAGGTAAGGACACATGAAGTGAGAGCTGTGGCTACTTCAGTGGCCTTCAAACAGAACCGTTCTCTGCAGAGTGTTATGGATGCAACCTACTGGGGGAGCAAGTCAGTGTTCGCATCATTCTATCTCAAAGATGTCCAGTCTCTTTACGAGAACTGCTACACCCTGGGACCATTCGTAGCAGCGAGTGCAGTAGTAGGTGAGGGCTCAGCCACTACATTCCCATAATCCCATAACCTTTTTAACCTTTCTCTTGAATACTTTTTATTGTTGTTCTTTGGGTTGTACGGTCGGCTAAGAAGCCTTCCGCATCCTGGTTGATTTGGCGGGTGGTCAAATTCTTTCTTGAGAAGCGCCTAGGTTAGAGGTTGTGATGAGGTCCTTTAGTATGGGTTGCAGCCCTTTATACTTCAGCACCTAGGAGTCGTTCAGCATCCTAAGAGGACCGCTAGGCTCAGTAAGGAAGACGTACTTAAAAAAAGGCAGAGTAATGGTTCAAGTCGACTTCCTTACCAGGTACTTATTTATTTTATGTTATTTTGAATAACTGATAAAATGAAATACGGGATACTTAGCTTCTTTGTTAACATGTATGCTGGTCTCCACCCACCACCCTGGGTGTGAATCAGCTACATGATCATCGGGTAAGATTAATATTGAAAAATGTTATTTTCATTAGTAAAATAAATTTTTGAATATACTTACCCGATGATCATGAATTAAAGAACCCGCCCTTCCTCCCCATAGAGAACCAGTGGACCGAGGAGAAAATTGAGTTCTTGTTGACAAGAAGTACTTGAGTACCTACTCACAGATGGCGCTGTTGTGTACACCCCCACCTGGATAGCGATCGCTGGCGTATCCCGACCGTAGATTTCTGTCGGGCAACGGAGTTGACAGCTACATGATCATCGGGTAAGTATATTCAAAAATTTATTTTACTAATGAAAATAACATTTTTACAATGCAAAGTAAGATGTCTTTTTGATGAACAATAACAGTCACAACTCTACAAAGAACGATTCCAAAGAGCTCTCACGAGATGATGCTTCTATGAGTGCTGTTTGGAGAGTGGAAGAGCTAAGCTCTAAGCAAGGTTGGGTGCGATCTAATGTGAAACAGAATGGGGTAAGAATACTGTTAACACTACATGGGTGGCATATAGGCACTATTTGACTGATTTCTGCACATCTCATGCTAGTCTCGTTAGTACTTGTCCAATAAAAATGCCCATACAGTGCAAAATTTTTCCTTGCAGGCCAATGCAATACCCTAAAACCATTTCAAATTTGGATGCTCGTGTTCAAAGTTACTCATAACATGAGATTTTACTGTTTTTTTGAAATACTGGTAATTTGATTTTATGACTAAGGGTATATGTCAAAGTTTTTTAAAATCATATGGCAGAATAGGTTGAGTTGGTAGTACAAGAGTTGGGGGTTGAAGCTACAATAAAGTAGCTGGTTAGTGAAATGTAAAAAGGGGAAGCCCTGCTCATTTGACTGTCACAGATTGCATAGTCATTATAGTATTTAGGCAGTTTAGTATTATAGTTTGAGAGTAGACTGAGGGGATTAAAGCATTGTTCCCAATTTTATGAATCTAATGTTTAGGGAGAGTACGTTCTAATAAGATCTAGTTTTTCTGTACTAAATGATGAACCTTCATATGCAGTGACACTGGGGTTGACTATCCTGCCAGACATAAATCTATGTTTTGAAAGTTTTTTGTTAAACTAATGCTTGCAAAGGCTACCAAGTGCTAAAGGTTGTAGCAAATTCCTCCTACAATAAGATTTAATGTAAAAATAGGCTCTAGTATGCTATCATAAGAACCAAAGTTAAGCATTGCCAAAAACCTCTTTCACAAAGAATAATGAGGTGATTATATGCACTAATGACTTCTAGGTTAAAGAGTTTAGCACAAATTTCTATTGAGAAAAGAAAGAGGGCATATTTGATAATCAAATTAACTTGAATGATTGGGATGATTACCAAAGCTGTAATACATTTCACATTTAATTTTTATCTATAGTCTAATTTAAAAACGTTTGAAAGTAGGCCTTGACCTGTGTACTTGCTTAGTCATGATACTAGAGGTTTTAGTTGTGGTTACATATTAAGATAGATTTAGTTTCTCTTATCTTACTGGTTATTTCAGGTTACTTGACTAATGTATGTTATATATAATGTAAGCTGACTTATGATAATAGGTGTTTAGCATGCTTTAAGAAGTGTTTCTATCCATCAGCCCTTCATACAATATTTACATATTAGTAATATTCTTAACAACTAGTAGAGAATGTAATTTTTTTTGGGCTGAATGGGGCTATTGTGTGTTAAATTTAGCTGCTTGGAGAATGATAATGTCTGTTATTTTCAGAAACAATGGCAGCTCATTGTTGTTCCATGTGCATAAGTTTTCATGAGAAGTTCCCTTGATTTAGGTAGCAAACAATATCTAGACAGATAGGGAGTTAATTTTACAGTTTCATTTAATAGGTAGATCAGATTATCAAGATATGTCTTCTTTGATTTTAAAATAATTTTATGTTCTAAATGTTCATGGAATGGGCTGATAATTTGATGAGATCTTCATTCACTTTGTGTCGTATGCAAAGGCCAACAATGTCATTTGAAGCTTAAATCTTTGGAATGTATAGATTATCAAATGTAACTTTTGATGGAATATATCAAGTCAGTTTCAACTGGGGTTTGTGATAGTTATTAAAGTCTGAACAGTCATGTATTGTTTGATCCCATGATAATTCCTGAAAAGTGGGACAACTTGACCCAAAGGCTGACTTGACTCGAGGGACGATGTCATGTCTACAAAGGCTAGAGAATTGGTTTATTTCTAATAAAAGCGTGCCTTTTATAGATGCTCGATAGGTGCCACTCTGACCTCAATAATAGGTCTGATCGACATCATAAATTAGAAGTGAGAAAAAAAAATGATAGACTTGAATCAAAGTTACCCATTTGGTTTTAAGAAACATTTCTTCAGGCTCAAAACCAGCTGTTCCTCTTTCTTAAAATAATGTATCTCAGACATTACCACACTAACATATGCTCCAGTAGACCCTAGGATAACATATTCAAATAAAGGGTCTGTTAGTGATGATTTAACAATGATTGATCTTATTGGTGATACTTCTCAACTCATTAGAGAATCAAATTTGTATCATCCTTTTTTTATCTCTTAATTTGCCTTGCTTAATTATATTATTAATACTACAGCTTACCAGAACCCTGAATGTCAAACACCATTGGAGACTTAGAACTTATGTCACATATGCAATTCTTGCATCTCCTGAGCCAAGCACACATGATAACCTTCATTCACAATAATCAATATTGTTGCTTAGCCTATTAGCCTACTGTATACCTTTATTGCCACACACAGGAAAGTTCCGTTCCAAACTCATTTTCTGAATTGGCAAGCAAAAGGCTTTTTACAATGCACTTGGATTGGGTCATGCTACTGCTAATGCAGTCTTTAATGCTAGGAATATTAGAATTATTAATAAAGGCTCAAATTATGGGAACATCCTTAGATAGAAATAAGGTTTTGAAAGAATTTTAGCTTGTGTGAATGCTTAATGGAGAAGATTTTCATTTACTTTCATATCTACATTTTATCTTGGAAGTCTTCAAAGAGTGTAAATTACAGGTATTGATTATTTATTTTTTATAGCATAGAAGCCAACTTTAGAAAGTGTTTGCAGTTTTGGAAAATATTACTTACTCTTTTTACAAAAATTTTCCAACTCTTTCTAAAATATTGAATGTTCAATATATATGAAATACATTGCCTAATTTTTGTTATACAGTATGTCTTTAATTGTGTTTTTACTTTTAGGCTGTAAATGATATGCAGTATTCTTCGATGTCTGTGTTCCACCTTCTATTGAATACTGCCATTTTGGAAAATGATCTTAACAAGATCTACAAGACCCTTGTTGAAGAAAAGGTAATAATTATGTCTACAGTTGTATGTTGCATTCAAGGGTTTGAACATTTAGAAATGTTCATGCAGTGTTAATGTTCAGTCATGGAATTAAAGATTTTTTGTTTAAGATAGCATTCTTGAGTGCCTTTTACAATGTCATTTAAAAGAAATGAAAACACAATTTTAAATATTAAACTTAGCCGGTGAATATATAATAGCTGACGTCTCCGACGGCTCGACAGATTCCAAAAACTCGCGAGCGATCGCCATGAAGGTTGCGGGTGTGCCCACCAGCGCCGACTATCGGCCAGATACCGCATATACATGTAAACAGCCTCAGTTCTTCTCTGTTGGTTTCATCGACAAGTCGATTCCACTCGCTATTATGACCTCGAGTTTTCTACCGAATTGGTGAAGTACTTGGTTTTGGTTTTATTGCTTTCGCCGTGTTGGATTATTCAATACTATCCTCAAAAGAAATGCTTTTGAAAGGAGAGTAAAAGTGTTTTGCCCTTGCTTTTTTATCTCTGGTTTTTTCCATAGAGTAAAGATGGCCGACCCTTCCCTTAGTGTACGGAAGTGTGTTTTAGGCTTTTAGCAATTATTTTATCACGTTATAAATTATTGTTGATAATTATAGATTTTCCTCTATATATTTTATATCTCACCCGCCTTTATTAGGCCTCTTCGATTAGCTTTCCATTTATACTGAACATCAAGATAAATTTTATGTTTTGTTTATATGCGGCCTTTACCTCCGAGATGTAGGCGGTCCTAACTTGGAAACCGAAGTTAAACAACGTTGAGCCCATTCAACTTTTATTTTCGTTAAGTTTAAATCATTTGCTCTGTAAGAGTTATGAAATGAATATTTTTTAGAAAATATTTTATGAAAGATTTTCTTTGAATATTCTTCGTGCTGTTTTTTTCAAAGATGAACTAACGTTTGGTTTATTTATGCTACGCAGTTTGCGCTCTATCGTTACGATAGAGAAAGAGAGAATCACGGTTTCACTTTGCAGAAAGAGTAAATCGATTTTGACGTTTTGTTCATTCCTCTTTCAAACTGAAGTGTTTTAAATACTAATTTAAAGGAACTTGTTAATTTTCAATTTCTTAGTCCTTTCAGTTTTTTCCTTTGGTCAAATAACCTGTTTATTGACGAAGGGTGAGTGGGCAATTCTCTTCTGTGTGACAAGAGAGAGAGAGAGAGAGACGGAGAGAGAGAGAGGAAGAGAGAACGATCCGATCTTTATTCTCGTCCCAAGTAAGGAGTTTGGGAGCGAGTAACGTTGTTCTCGATTCAGTTTTTTACTCTCGTCCCAAGTCTCTGTACGGGGAGAAAGGATAAAACGTTTTTAGTTTTTATTCTCGTCCCAAGGCACTGTACGGTGAGAGATTGAAAACGTAGTCTTTAATGAACTAGTGTTTAGTCTCCTCCCCAGTCACTGATCCTTTTTAACTTTATATATTTCCGTTTTATTCGATATATATGTTTACTGATTTTTGCATGTACTAATGTGCTTACATTATACGACTCATTTCGCAATTACAGTACTGTATAACCTTTTGATGTAAGGGAGAATTGCGTGCTTCAGGTAGAAATCAGTTTTATTCATGCCTAATGTGAAATTATTGAAAAATACGATATCAGTGAAGTAAGTGCAAAAAACAGAAAATCGTAGTGATAAAGTGATAAGTGCGCAAAGTGTTTTTAGTGTTGCGACCGAGGGTTCGTCTGTTCGTGCTTGTCGTTCACCTAGTCCGAGACCTCTTTCAGGCTCCCCTGCACCAGGGAGAAGTAATGTCGTAGGACTTAAGGGGACGAGAGGCTTTAACCAACGAACAGACGTTCCCTCTGTGGTATCGGGTGTGTCTCGTCAAGATCGCCCCTACCATAAGACGAGCGAGGCTTTTTTTCTCCTCGTCATCCGAAGGCTTCTCGCAAAAGAAACCTTGGAGCAAAGTTTCTAGACCCTTAAAGCGGAAGTCAGTCCCTTCAGGACAGGTCCAGCGTCCTGGCTGTAGCCATGGGGACAGCTCTGACCCTTTGCAGTCGTCGTAAGACGGTTCGCCTATTAAATGCAAGCGTAACACGGGGTCCGAGGGTCGCGGTAAAGGCAATGTTTTGCCAACACAGACGTTTCCGTCGTCTCGGCCCGTTCCGACTCCCGTTGATCCTAAATGGGTTGTCCTGCAGGACATGCAGACTAAGCTTGCCTCCCTTATGGAGAAGTATGACGTTGAGCAGGTTCACGATGAACCTTCGCTTTCGAGTCGCCGTTACGCTAAACGAGACTCTGGCCGTCAGCCGCCCAAACGAGCATTTACTCGTCCTTTTGACGTTATGAAACGTGATGTCGGTAGTTTGTCACGTCAGTCACGTGACTTGGATCCTCACTCGCTGCAGTCCCGTGTTGACTTTCAGCCGCTGCCGCAGCCTCGTGTTGACGTTCAGCCGCTGCCGCAGTCTCGTGTTGACGTTCAGGACGTTCGCCAACCAGCTCAGTTGCCTTGTTTTGACGTTGAGCGTCAAGCACCGCAGTCAAGGGTTGTTTTGACTGCTCAGTCTAGGCAGTCAAGGCAGTCTCGACGTGACGTCGAGCGTCCATCAACTCCTGTTGTTGTTGCTGGTCAGTCCTTTCAGCAGCGACATGACGTCGCTTCCTTGACTGCTACTGCTGCTCCTTTGCGTGTGGACTTTGCTTGTCAAGCATTGCCACCGCGGCAGGTCTCTCCTTTTCATGAGACTCGGCAATTGTCGGACGAGGTTCCTTCAGATGAGGAAGTTGCTGATCCCCCTCCTACTGATATTCCTTTGGGGACTTTGTCAGACGGAGAGGAGCCTAAAGCGGCTCAGCCCTCTATGGACTTTAAAAAAATCATGCTGATTTTTAAGGATCTTTGTCCAGACCATTTTGTAACTGCTGCTCCTCGTTCGCCTTCGTCAGAGTTACACTAGGCCTAGCTACTTCGAAGCCGTTGTTTTCTAAGCTAGTGCTCTCTCGCTCTTCTAAGAGAGCTTTACGTTTGCTAGGCGACTGGTTGATCACCAGGAGGAGTTTGGGGGAGACAGCCTTTGCTTTCCCTCCTTTTAAACTGGCTTATAGAGCGAGCGTCTGGTATGACACGGGAGAAGTTCTCGGCTTGGGAGTTCCTGCCTCTGCCCAGGGAGACTTCTCAAGCCTCATAGACTCTCCCCGTCGCCTGGCCATGAGACGCTCCAAGATTTTATGGTCGGCTTCAGAGCTAGACCATCTCCTGTTAGGAGTTTTTCGAGCGTTTGAAGTTTTGCTGTACAATTATGTCATGCATGAACAAGGCTATCAGGGATGGCTCCAATGATCTGACAGCCACGTTCTCTGCAGGAACAAGGCTATCAGGGATGGCTCCAATGATCTGGCAGCCACGTTCACTGTAGGAGTACTTAAGATGTAAGTGCGCTCAATGTGTTCATTGTCAAGACAAACTTCACGATGAAGACTACCAAATCTGTCTTGGCAGCATTAAGGGAAGGCGACTGGATGGTCTCTCTCGACCTTCAGGATGCATACTTCCACATCCCGATTCATCCAAACTTTCAACTACATCTGAGGTATGTGGACGGGAAAGTAATGTACCAATGTCAAGCACTGTACTCCGACCTCATTCCTGCTCCTCTTGTTTTTACAAGGCCATTGCAAAAGGTAGCAAGCTTTCTACATTTTTTGAGGATTCAGAGCCTCCCTTTATTTTGACGACTGGCTAATCAGGGCGTCGTCATTATATCGCTGTCTGGAGAGCCTCTAATGGACATTAGACCTAACCAAGGAGCTAGGTCTCATAGTGAACGTAGAGAAGTCGTAACTTACAGTACCCCATCCCAGACTATTCTTTATTTGGGAATGGAGATACAGTGTCTGATTTTTCGGGCCTTTTCGTCTCCCGCAAGAATGGAACAAGCTCTGTTAAAAGTCCTTCACTTGCAAGAGAAAAACAGTTGCTCTGTAAGAGTTTGAACTAGCCTCGTGGGAACTCTTTCATCGCTGAAGTAGTTTATCTCTCTGGGGAGACTCAACCTATGCCCTTTCCAATTTCACCTAAACCATTGGAACAAGGAGAAGGGCTTAGTGAGTATCTCTTTCCCAATCTCCAACTCAGTCTAGACATGTCTGACTTGGTGGGACAGCAACATCAGACTTCGAGAAGGTCTTTCTCTTGCGATCAAGAACCCAAACCATGTGTTGTTTTCAGATGCATCGGATTTGGGTTAGGGAGCTCCACTGGACAGTCTGGAAGGCATGTAACATCTCTCCTTTGGCGAGATTTGTGCAAGGAAAATGAATGTCTTGGCGGACGGCCTCAGCAGAAGAGGACAAGTCATCTCCATGGAGTGGACGTTGCATAAGACTGTGTGCGAGAAGCTATGGATGACATGGGGTCAACCCACCATAGATCTTTTTGCGACTCTCTCTGACAAAGAGGCTCTCGACTTACTGCTTTCCAGTTCCAGATCCAGAGGCAGCCCACATAGACGCTTTCCTGCTGGACTGGTCTCACCTGGACGTTTATGCCTTTCCACCTTTCAAGATCCTAGACAAGGTGCTGCAGAAGTTCACCTCTCACGAAGGGACCAGGTTGACATTGGTTGCTCCACTCTGGCCCGCGAGAGAGTGGTTCACAGAGGTACTTCAATGGCTGGTAGACGTTCCAAGGAGTCTACCTTTAAGGATGGATCTCTTACGGCAGCCCCACGTAAGGAGTCTTCATCAAAGCCTCCCCGCGCTTCGTCTGACTGCCTTCAGACTATCGAAAGACTCTCAAGAGCTCGAGGATTTTCGAAGGAGGCAGCCAGAGCGATTGCGAGAGCTAGGAGAGCATCTACCATCAAGGTCTACCAGTCGAAGTGGGAAGTCTTTAGAGACTGGTGCAAGTCATCATCCATTTCCTCTTCCAGTACCTCTGTAGCCCAAATTGCAGACTTTCTCCTACATCTGAGAAATGTTCGCTCCCTCTCAGCGCCCACTATTAAGGGCTACAGGAGCATGTTGGCGTCTGTGTTCAGACATAGAGGCTTAGATCTGTCCAATAATAAAGATCTCCAAGATCTCCTTAAGTCCTTCGAGACCTCTAAGGAGCCTTGTATGGCAACTCCTGGATGGAACTTAGACGTGGTCCTAAGGTTCCTAATGTCCGACAGGTTTGAGCCATTACATTCAGCCTCCCTGAAGGATCTCACCCTCAAGACGCTTTTCTTAGTGTGCTTGGCTTCGGCTAAAAGGGTCAGTGAGATCCATGCCTTCAGTAGGAACATCGGCTTTTCTACAGATAAAGCCACATGTTCACTTCAGTTTGGTTTCTTGGCCAAAAATGAACTGCCTTCTCGTCCTTGGCCTAAGTCGTTTGATATACCTTGCCTGTCAGAGATCGAAGGCAACGAGCTTGAAAGAGCACTGTGTCCAGTCAGAGCTCTTAAGTTTTATTTAGCTCGTACAAAATCCTTACGAGGTGGATCTGAGGCCTTGTGGTGCTCAGTTAAGAAGCCATCATTGCCTATGTCTAAAAATGCTTTATCGTATTTTATTAGATTTTTAATCCGAGAGGCTCATTCTCATTTGAGTGAAAAAGATCGTTGCTTGCTTAAGGTCAAGACGCACGAAGTAAGAGCTATAGCAACTTCCGTGGCCTTTAAGCAAAACAGATCTCTACGAAGTATTATGGACACGACCTTTTGGAGGAGCAAGTCGGTGTTCGCTTCATTTTACTTAAAAGACGTCCAGACTCTTTATGAGGACTGCTACACACTGGGTCCATTCGTTGCAGCGAGTGCAGTAGTGGGTGAGGGTTCTACCACTACATTCCCTTAATTCCAATATCCTTTTAATCTTCTCTTGAAATGTTTTTAATTGGGTTGTACGGAATGCTAAGAAGCCTTTCGCATCCTTTTTGATTTGGCGGGTGGTCAAATGTCATTTCTTGAGAGCGCCCAGATTAAGGGTTTTGATGAGGTCCTGTTGTATGGGTTGTCGCCCTGGATACTTCAGCTCCTGGGAGTCTTTCAGCATCCTAAGAGGATGGCTGGGCTTCGTGAGGAAAGCGGACTAACAAGGCAGAGTAATCGTCAGAGTCAGCTTCCTTACCAGGTACCTATATTTATTTGGGTTTTGTTATGATATAACTGTCAAAAACTCTAAGCATATACGCCTATATTGTATTAATACTGGTCTCTACCCACCACCATGGGTGTGAATCAGCTATTATATATTCATTGGCTAAGTTTAATATTTAAAAATGATATTTTGATTATAAAATAAATTTTTGAATATACTTACCCAGTGAATATATAAATTATAGGCCCTCCCTTCCTCCCCGATAGAGACCCAGCGGAATGAGAAGAACTGAGGCTGTTTACATGTATATGCGGTATCTGGCCGATAGTCGGCGCTGGTGGGCACACCCGCAACCTTCATGGCGATCGCTCGCGAGTTTTTGGAATCTGTCGAGCCGTCGGAGACGTCAGCTATTATATATTCACCGGGTAAGTATATTCAAAAATTTATTTTATAATCAAAATATCATTTTCAGCATGATACGTTTTGGAAAGTAAGCACTCTGGTATTATTCATTTGCATTTTTTTGTTTTTAATGAAAAGTCAGTGGGAGATACACAAAAGCATTGAAGTGTATTGATGCAAGAGTACTGTATACAATACTGATTTATAGGTGTCTTTTTTTTTTTGCAAATGTCGGGAAGTCTACTTTCTGGTTTGAAGGGGTGAATGGCATCTCTATGTAATCTTCTTCAGATAGTATCTGTTGGAACATGAAGATCTAGTTCCCTTTAGATCAATTTTGTGTTAGGTAATGGATGACTACGAGCAAAATCGACAATTAATTCGTCTTCTCCCTGGGTAGTGAGTGTCGGTCTATCTTGCCCCTGCATTTGGTTCACAGTTCTCAATTCAGCTTCCCTATTCATCCATTGATATACAGTACTGTTTTTTGTGTGTGTTTAATAGTCATGCTATATTTGTTTTTGTTACAATCAAACCTCTAGCTACAAAAGAATCGGCTTACGAAATTTTCACTTCACGAAAAGAGATGCGAAGAACTTTATAACTCGGATCACGAAAAATGTTTCGGACAACGAAAGGCAGTACGGAGCCGTAGCCAGACCGTATCCGAGACGGATTTTAAAATTTGCACGCCGTCAGCCCGTAAACTCGCTACCATCCTCCTGTGTTCCCATTGGTTATCTCCCCACTCGGATGCTAGTTACCACCATGAGATCCTGCTCTCCTATTGGTCGTCATCTACTGTACTGTATCCCATCGTGCATCTACGCATCAGCGTTCCTATTTCTTCTCGTTCCAGCAACGGTATCGTACGCATTGACTTAGTGTTTGTGATTTTGCTTTTGTAACAATTTTACAATACGTACTGTTATCGTGTGTGATACTTACGATACATCATTAGCCATGGGTCCCAAGAAAGTCGCTGATGTCAAGGGAAAGAAGAGGATGATGTTTTCCATGGAGTTGAAGATGGAAATAATCAAGAAATACGAGGCTGGCATGTGGTTAAGTGTGCTTAGGAAAATTTTAAGAAGCAGGCAGAAACAAGCTTTTTTGGACGAATATTTTAGTAAGAGGCCTTTGGTAGAAGCAGACCAAGCGCCAGCTAAGAAACAAAAGTGGCAGTGATGAAGAAAATACGTAGTGTAATTAAACTTAGAAAATAGAAAATGTAAAGTAAAAAAAAATAGAAAAAGGAAAATAAAAAGAAATTTTATTTCAAGTTTATCGTAAAGTTAAGTGTTAATATTTCCTGCCATTTGTAGATGTTTCCTAAAATTAATTGTTGATGTTTTCTGTCATTTGTAAAGTTAAGTATTTACGTTTTCTGTCACTTGTACGTAAACGTTTTCCGCCGTTTTCATCCTCCTCTACCGCCCCCCACTTCGTCCTCGGACATCACCTCGCTCCAAGGGTATGGTTCCACATTTTTGTTACAGTACTTTATTTTTACTGTTTGCTCTAATTAAACACTTCTTTTTCAATATTAAACTTACCCGATGATCATATAGCTGTCAGCTCTGCTGCCCGACAGAAAAACCTACGGGCGGAATACGCCAGCGATCGCTATACAGGTGGGGGTGTACATCAACAGCGCCATCTGTCAAGTAGGTACTCAAGTACTCGATGTCAACAAAGAACCAATTTTCTCTCTGTCGTGCCACTGGCAAGACCTACTAAATACGCCGTTACTAAATGGATTTGTTTTCACAACGATTTGGTGAAGTACACTATTCCAGTTTTGAGCTTTCGCTATGCAGGGGTTTTATCTTCATTTCAAAACTTGAACTCGTTTTGGATAGATTTAATTATGGTGACGAAGAGAGTATGGACTCTCTTTCACTTTTAAATGGCCGACGGAAGTGTGTTTAGGTTTTTGGTAATTTTGCTTAACACGTTATAGATCTATTTATTTTATATCTCTCCGCCTTTATAGGCCTCTTCGATTAACTTTCCATTTATTATAAACATATAAAAAATAAATTTTTATGTTTGTTTATATGCGACCTTTCCTGATAGTAGGCGGTCCTAACTTGGAACCGAAGTTAATTAACATTGAGCCCGTTATATCGTATTTAACCTTTAAAGAATTTAATACTTTTTAAATTTTAATGTTTTATGAAAGAATTTCTTTGATAGTCTCGTATTGTTTTCAAAGATGAACTAACGTTTAGTTTTTTAGTCTACGCAGTTGTTGACGTTCAGAACGTTCAACATGCGCTCTATCGTTACGATAGAGAGAGAGTGTATCACGGTTTCACTTTGCAGTAAGAGTAAACCGATTCTGGCGTTTCGTTCATTCTTTCTTAGCTTAAATGGTTTAAATTCTAAATTAAAGGAACTTTTATTTGGAAAACCTTTCAGTTTTTTTCCTTTAGCTAATAACATGTTTTAACGATATATAATTGGGCTCTTCTCTCAGGTGCGAAATCAAGAGAGAAAGAGAGAGAGAGATAGAGACGGAGGGAGAGAGAGGAGAATAAACGTTTCGTTCAAGCGGGTAACGTTGTTCTCGTTTTTACTCTCCTCCCTAGTCGCTGTAGGGGAAGAAGGTAAAACGTTTCTAGGGTTTTATTCTTGTTCCCAGGCTATGTGCGGTGAGAGATTGTAAACATAGTTTATTTGATCTAGTGTTTAGTCTCTTTCCCAGCCACTGAATTCTTTATCTTTATATATGTTTTCTGTTGCATTATACGACTGTTTTCGCAATTACTACCTTTTAATGAAGGATAGGATTGCGTGTTTCAGGTAGAAATCAGTAAAAGTTTCGATTTCAGTGAAATAAGTGCAAAACAGAAAATCAAAGTGATAAAGTGATATGCGCAAAGTGTTACAGTGTTGCGTCCGAGGGTTCGTCTGTTCGTGCCAGTCGTTCACCTAGTCCGGGACCTCTTACAAGCTCCCAAGCCCAGGGGAGAAGTAATGTCGAACGACTTATGGGTTCCTCAGGCCTTGATCAACGAACAGACGTTTTCCCTCCGTGGTTTCGGGCGTATCTACCCAAGATCGCCCCACCCACACAAAGACGAGAGAGCCCATTTATTCCTCGTCTGCGGAAGAGGTTTCTCGTAAGAAACCATGGACCACATCTCGCAGCTTTTTAAGTGCAAGTCGGTCCCTTCCGCGCAAGTCCAACGGCCCAGGTGTAGCCACTGGGTCAGTTCGGACTCGCTGCAGTCATCCGACGACTGCACACCTCCCAAGAGAGGCAAGGTGGTACCGCAACAGGCAGTAACTCCGTCTGTTGCCGCACCCGCTGTTTTAGACCCTCAGTCACAACGGACAGTAGCTCCGTCTGTTGCCGCTTTTGTAGACCCTAAGTGGTCTTTACTGCAGTCTATGCAGACTCAGTTAGCTGCGGTTATGCAGGAGTTTCGTGCGGAGAAGGTTGACACTGCTCCCGTTAGCCTACATCCTGCCACGGTTGTGCGCCCAGCTCACGCTGAGGCTGCCTGCTCCCACACTCCGGCTGCGGAGAGCTCCACCACCGATGCGCAGTCGACCCTGCCAGACGCATGTTGACGTTAGCCGACGTGCGGCACCCTCCGTTGACATGCGTGAGCTACCGCATCAGCAGTGGGAAGGTGGAGTCAAGCTGCCGTGTTTTGACGCGATGCGTCAGTCTCCGCAACCCACGGCAGTCCCCACCATGCACCACCACTCCGCTTTGGTTGTTGCCAGCTCTCAGACTGTCAAGCAGTTACATGACGTTGCCTTCTGGTCTGCTACTAATGCACCAGTGCTGTATGTCCTCACCTGTTGTGGTTGACAGTTCAGTTTTTTGACAGTTCACAGACTGTCAGGCAGTTACATAACGTTGCCTTCTGGTCTGCTGCTAATGCACCAGTGCTGTATGTCCTCACGCACCTGTTGTGGTTGACAGTTCAGTTTTTGACAGTTCACAGACTGTCAAGCAGTTACATAACGTTGCCTTCTGGTCTGCTGCTTATGCACCAGTGAGACCCTCACTGAGATAACCTAGCTTTTCTCGGACAAGGTTCCTGTAGATGAGAAAGTGCTGTTCTCCCTCCTACTGATATTCCTTTGAGGACTCTGTCATTTGGAGAGGAGCCTTAAGCTGCTTAGCCTCCTATGGACTTTAATTAAAGCATAACAAGGCTTCCAGGGATGGTAAATGGTTCCGCTTCAGTCGCTAACCCCGTCTGTTGCCACACCTGCTCCCGTAGACCCTAATGGGCTTTGCTGCAAGACATGCAGTCCAAGCTTGTGTCCTTGATAGAGGACTTTTTACGGAGAAGAACCTTCTGGCCAACAACCTTCCTACCGGTTGGTTGTGCGCCCTGTTGACACTGAGGTATCCTTCTCGCGTCCGCCAGTTGAGGTGGTTCCTCCACCGATGTGACCCAGTGTGGGTTGCCAGTCGCACTTTGACGTTAAGCGACGCTCGGAGGTGGTTGTTGAGGTGTGTCACTAGGAAGACGTTCAACAACCAGCAGAGGTGACTTGTTGTGACGCAGTGTGTCAACCTCAGCAACCCGGTAGGGTGTTGACTGCACAACCCAGACAGTCTAGACAGTTTCGGGTTGACGCTGTACTTCCTCGCGTTCCCATGGTTGACAGTTCACAGACTGTGCAGCAGTACCATGATATTGCGTCCGGCTCCGTCACACATCCACCAGTGCGACCGGATTCAGCGAGTCAGACGTTGCCCACTCCGTTGCCGTTTCCTCATCAGTTTCGGATAAGGAACCCTCTGATGAGGACGTTGCTGAACTAGACGATCAACCCCCAGCCCTGCTATCCATCCAGAAGATGCTGAAGAAGGAACGCTGCCCTGTCAGGCTGTGGATGAGTCTGGTAAGGACACTGTCATCCGTGGTTCTTTTGTGTCACTTGGAAGACTACACCTCCGTCCTTTTCTGTATCATCTAGCTTTTCACTGGAAAAAGGACAAGACGCTAGAAGCGGTCTCGATCCCGGTTTCCGGAAAGTTAAAGTCTGGTCTGACTTGGTAAAAGGACTTTATCAACCTTAGAAAGGGTCTTCCCCTGTCTGTTCAGACTCCCAACCACGTTCTCTTCTCGGACGCATCGGACGTAGGCTGGGGTGCGACATTAGGCGGTAGGGAATGCTCGGGATTTGGAACTCGAGTCAAAGGACAATGCATTTCAACTGCAAGAAGCTACTGGCAGTACGTCTGACCTGGAAAGCTTCAGGTCTCTCCTTCAAGGCAAAGTGGTGGAGGTGAACTCGGACAACACCCGGCTTTGACGTACATCTCCAAGCAAGGAGGGACCTACTCTCTGACATGGTACGAGATCGCAAGGAACCTCCTCACCTGGTCAACAGGTCTAGACTTTTCACTAGTAACGAGGTTCATCCAAGGCAACTTGAATGTCATAGCAGATTGTCTCAGTAGGAAGGGACAAATAATTCCAACAGATTGGACCCTCCACAAGGATGTATGCAAGAGACTTTGGGCCACCTGGGGCCAGCCAACCATAGATCTCTTCGCAACCTCGATGACCAAGAGGCTCCCAATAGTTTGCTCACCTATCCCGGACCCAGCAGTAGTTCATCTAGATGCCTTTCTACTAGATTGGTCACATCTAGATCTATATGCATTCCCTCCGTTCAAGATTGTCAACAAGGTACTGCAGAAGTTCGCCTCTCACGAAGGGACAAGGTTGACGCTAGTTGCTTCCCTCTGGCCCGCGAGAGAATAACTCACCGAGGTACTTCGATGGCTAGTAGACGTTCCCAGAACACTTCCCCTAAGGGTGGACCTTCTACGTCAGCCACGCGTAAAGAAGGTACACCAAGGCCTCCACGCTCTTCGTCTGACTGCCCTCAGATTATCGAAAGACTCTCGAGAGCTAGAGGCTTTTCGAAGGAGGCAACCAGAGCGTTTGCTAGAGCAAGGAGAACATCCACCCTTAGAATCTACCAATCGAAGTGGGAAATCTTCCGAAACTGGTGCAAGTCAGTATCCGTATCCTCGACCAGTACCTCTGTAACTCAAATAGCTGACTTTCTCTTATATCTGAGGAAAGAACGATCTCTTTCAGCTCCCACTATCAAGGGTTACAGAAGCATGTTGGCATCAGTCTTCCGTCACAGAGGCTTAGATCTTTCCAACAATAAAGATCTACAAGACCTCCTTAAGTCTTTTGAGACCACGAAGGAGCGTCGTTTGGTTACACCTGGTTGGAATTTAGACGTGGTACTAAGATTCCTTATGTCAGACAGGTTCGAACCGCTTCAATCAGCCTCCCTGAAAGATCTCACCTTTAAGACTCCTATCCTGATATGCTTAACCACAGCTAAAAGAGTCAGTGAGATTCATGCCTTCAGCAAGAACATCGGATTCTCATCCGAAACGGCTACATGTTCTACAACTTGGTTTTCTAGCCAAACACGAGCTGCCTTCTCGGCCTTGACCAATATCGTTCGATATTCCAAACTTATCGCATGGTTTGAAATGAACTAGAAAGAGTATTATGTCCTGTAAGAGCTCTTAAGTTCTATTTAAAAACCTTTACGAGGCCCGTCTGAAGCTTTATGGTGTTCAGTTAAGAATCCATCTTTGCCTTTGTCAGAGAATTCTTTATCCTATTTTATCAGACTGTTAATACGAGAAGCTCATTCCCATCTGAATGAGGAAGACCAAGCTTGGCTGAAGGTAAGGACACACGAAGTTAGAGCTGTCGCAACTTCCGTGGCCTTTAAACAAAATAGATCTCTGCAAAGTATATTCGACGCAACCTATTGGAAAAGCAAATCAGTGTTCGCGTCTTTTATCTTAAGAATGTCCAGTCTCTTTACGAGAACTGCTACACTCTGGGACCATTCGTAGCAACGAGTGCAGTAGTGGTGAGGGCTCCACCACTACAATTCCCTAATTCCATAACCTTTTTAATCTGTCTCTTGAAATGTTATTATTGTTTTGGGTTGTCCGGAAGGCTAAGAAGCCTTTCGCATCCTACTTGATTTGGCGGGTGGTCAAAGTCATTTCTTGAGAAGCGCCTAGATTAGAGGTTTTGATGAGGACCTTTAGTATGGGTTGCAACCCTTCATACTTCAGCTCCTAGGAGTCGCTCAGCATCCTATGAGGATCGCGAGGCTCAGTAAGGAAGACGTACTTAAAAAGGCAGAGTAATTGTTCAAGTCGACTTCCTTACCAGGTACTTATTTATTTTATGTTTGTTATTTTGAATAACTGCTAAAATGAAATACGGAATACTTAGCTCATATAATGTCAACATGTAATGCTGGTCTCTACCCACCCCCCTGGGTGTGAATCAGCTATATGATCATCGGGTAAGTTTAATATTGAAAATTGTTATTTTCCTTAGTAAAATAAATTTTTGAATATACTTACCCGATGATCATAAATTAAAGGACCCACCCATCCTCCCCAATAGAGACACAGTGGACAGAGGAGAAAATTGGCTCTTTGTTGACATCGAGTACTTGAGTACCTACTTGACAGATGGCGCTGTTGATGTACACCCCCACCTGTATAGCGATCGCTGGCGTATTCCGCCCGTAGGTTTTTCTGTCGGGCAGCAGAGCTGACAGCTATATGATCATCGGGTAAGTATATTCAAATATTTATTTTACTAAGGAAAATAACATTTTGCAGAATATTATTATTGATTTATTATTAAATGATCAAAATACAGTACTTTTCATATATTTAGTACTGTTTAGTGGCGAATATCCTTTTTATAATCATTTAATGTGGTGTTTTTCTAGGGTCTGGAACAAATTTGGCTACAGTATTTACATGTAAAAGGAAACTCGCTACACGAAAAAATCACTTCACGAAAGCCTTTACGGAACCAATTAATTTCGTGTTGCGAGGCATCATTGTATGTTGGTCTTGTGCATATTTATGATGGAACTGCGCAATACTAGAGAATTGTGCTCTTTTCTATTATGATCTATAATAATGTATAAAAACTTAACTTTGTTTCACTTAATCAGCTGACTGGGTTATTAGTTATCACCTTTTTTACATCAATCCGGTGACATAATAGTTACAGAATCGTTCAAAGTAAAAACTATAATGATGATGGATATTTTGATGTAAAAAAGGTACTGTAGACTTTTAACTAAATTATATGAAAAAACTGTATCAAATTAATTAAAGATAATGATAATAAATATAAGTGAACATATAAGAATTAAATGAAAAATAATTTCATGTCTTACAATTTACTATAGACTCTAATTTGTTCACGTCCCTAAATGTACAAAAAGTTTTATAATGTTTCATGTTGTTTCTTGTTTTTCTTGAATTATGTAAATATGACTATGATTTTTATTGTGAAAAGAAATTAAATCATTGTATATATCATTTTAGAAATATTCCCAAGAGGAAAAGTAAAATGTGTACGATATAATAAAGAAAATAGCTGATAACCGTTTGAGCAAAACATTTCGAACAAGGTAGTGATCTCTTTGCAGGCAAGTGTACAGAAGCATATCAAGGAGATAGTAATTACTTTGTGTAGACTATGATTTAGTCATACTCTCAGAAAATGGGTTTTGATAACTAGTTTACTACTATTTCATGAAATTTTTTAGTTCCCCTTGATCATATGGTATTTGAAGAGTTAATATGCTTTCTCTCTAAGATCCAAGAAAATTAATATTTTTCCTAATACAGAATAGTACTAAAAAAAATTATAAGTTTTTAAGTATAATTGAATTTATAGAAGCTTTTCTTGATAAAATGAAATTATTTTTTTAATACAGTAGTTGTAGTAATTCAGTGTTAATACAAATCGGTTCCTTTGCGTATACATACCATTTGTCCATGAAAATATGGATATATCTTCAGTGGTACTGAAATGGCCATTGAATCAGTAACAAGATAATTGGTTAGTGACAGGCGGTGCAAGGGAGAAGGTCCACCCACCTGCCTATCACTGAATAGCCACTTTTACATTTGGCCATAACAGTTACAATTGTACCATGCTCCTCTCACAGCTGTTGGATCTTCTTTTACATTCATTTGTGATAAGTGTTTGCTTTTTTATTTTTGTGAGAACTTTCAGTTTTAAGCTGAAGCACACTGAAAAGTAAGCATGTGGTGATATGAATTTTGATCTTATGAGGATATAAACCTTTACAACCCCAATGTGTTGTACAGTATACCTTTGTGAAGGGGTGATTGTAAGTAGTCCTTCTCCCTTTAGGGTATTGTCCTCACTCTTCCTTCCAGGAAGATGATGAACTCAGAGTGTAGCTCATCTCATTTCATGGTTATTTTTTCTCTGCCTTTCCAAATTTGGACTACGTGACCCCCTGACCCACATGACATCAGGGCTGTGGAGTCAGAGTCAGAGTCAGGGTCGGAGTCGAGGAGTCAAAGCAATTTTGAGTCAGAGGAGTCGGAGTCGTTAAAATTGTCCTGACTCCGACTCACACTCCGACCGGATCAGAATTGCTTTATAACACAAATACTGTATATACTTGCGTAACATACAAAGTTTTAAAGACTAATTTTGAAGCTAAATTTAATAGGATCGCATCATACACGAGATATAATATTAGCATATGCACTCTTGGACTAGGGTACGTCGTTGTTCAAACTGTATATCCATTTACTCTGGTAAAAACATAGAGCTATATTTTGAATAAACCAGATTTTGATCAAACTAATGTTTTACTTAACTGTATTCAATAATAATGTATGTAATATCCACATTTTAGTATCGTATTTTCAAATAAAATCATAGCGAATTATAATCCTCCCCATTGTTTATGGTTACATAATCTTTTCCACTGTTTATTTTTCCAAATCAGCTGATTAAGGTAATCTACCAAAGGATATTTCATATTTCTTTAAAGTAACAATTATTACTTGATCTATCATCTTCCAATTAGCAAACTAATATCAATAGTTTTATTTAAAGTACTTCTCCCATATTTTGTTTACTTTTGAATTGAATTGCACATAGAAGTTAACCGGAGTTTCATTCAAGTTGCCGATGCATAATAATTTATATTAATATATGTTTTTTAGCTCTGTGGTGCTTGATTTTAGAGCTTACGGAATTATTAACTATATCGAGTTATACCAAATATATATTCTCTGTTTTTAGACACTAACTTTATCTTCAAAATCTGACTTTTACATTTATGCAATTTGCAAATTCATAGGTTCCCACTAAATTTAACTTTGTTTCCTTTAGTTTCCTACACATTTTTCCCCGATTCCAAACAGAATAGTGGCTATGAATATTGTTAGTTTTCTCGCCTTCGTTTACAAATGTTAGTTTATATTTGGCAGTATATTTTCTTTATCTTTTCTCCATAGTGAACAAGAGTATGCATGTCAAAATGTCAGTCTTATGCTACTTTGTTTACTGTTGTACGGTGATCGATATGCAAGCAAAACAACTGCTATTTGATTCAAATATTCATAACAAAACAACTTTTTTTTTTCTGTTTGGTGAGTTATTGTGGGTGTATGAGTTTACGCAATGATTATAACATTACTTCCGATACTTTTATCCTATCGCTTAATTTTCTAACCCATTGAAGTGGGAGATGTGATAAAGAAATGAAGTATAAAAATTAGTCTGTTGTAATTTTGTTTCTCAAATGATTGTATCAATCCCTGGAATGGGAAGTAAAGAATAGATTGTGTACAGTAACAAAATGTAATCGAGCGCATTCATGTTAGCAAAAACGTGTCTTTCCATCAGAAGGGATTTTATCATTTCAGTCAAAATAGTTCATTACATTCTAACACTCATGCATCTAATGGTAATTATGTCTTAGATTATGTTCGATATGATGAACTTATAAAGATGGACCGAGGGGAGCACCGTACTATCGAAAGAAGAGAATCAGCTGACTTGAACTTGCGAGTTGCTCATTTATCGTATATTTTCAAGATTTATATGGCAAATTATATAGTATGTTATCATAAGTTGATGGTCCATGTGTAAAATTTTAAATTTTGTGAATATGGTGGAATATAAGAATGCGTGTGTGATACATGAAATGGCATGTAAGAAACTACATTCTTAAGGAAAAGAGGCACTCTATGAACTAGCAACACTCATGTCAAAGCTGCCAGCTTTGTTATGAAATTAACGAACCAGAGGCGCCTCAATTGCCAGCCAAAGAAATTAAAGCACTGATGGTGCAAAAGTGGACTTTGATTCCTATTGTGAGCCAATAGAACAAACACATGTGTCGTCGAAGTGAAGAAGTAACAGACACCAAGATAATGAAATTAAAACAAGATTTCCCTGATGCTTTGAATGAAATAGAAAAGTTTGATCGATCTACGAAAGTGACAGTAGAAGAAGCCATCCAAGCTTATCCAAAGATCATCCGTGATCTAGCTAGACCTCTAACAGCAATGCCATCCACCCAAGTCAGTGTTAAAAGACTTTTCTGCACTGAAAATTATCAGATCAGATCTAAAGGCTTCAATAAAGGAAGACCTGACTCAGGCAATTTTGTTCCAAAGAACAAATGTTTAAATCTTCCATAGGAGTTCATTAATATTTTCATTTTCATTCTTTCATGTGTGATTTTATTTATTTAATTATCTAGTGACTTCATACCATTATAAAAGATTAATTTGAAGTTTCAGTTTTCATTTAATATTGAATATTGAAAATGTTTACCAAGGTGGAGCTGGCTTTCTTAATAATACGTTTGTTTGATAAGAGTACGGGTTTATTTTTCCTAAATCTGTGTTGTTATCAGTTTCATTTTACTAGGACTGTACAAAGGACAATAATTGAAAAAAGGCAGTTACTTAACCACAGACATGTCGATAGTATACTAACATCTAGTAAAAAAAAATTTCTAGCAATTAATAGGGTATAATTGATTTTGGAGTAAATATTGTATAAAGGAGTCGGAGTCGTAGGTACAAAAAAGAGAGGAGTTGCAGTCGGAATCGAAAGGTTTTGGTACCGACTCCACAGCCCTGTGTCCTATAGTGAAAATTGTTTGGCTGGCAAACTCACCTGATGTAGATAGTGTTCAACAGATGGTAGTCACCCATATTGTAGTGTCAGTAAGTGATCCATGTGGTCCCCTTGGGACAAAACCCCCGGTGTTTATAAATGTAGTTTATGTTACAGTGTAGAAATATTGTGTAGCTTTTTCTCAGAGGGACTGCAGTCATTATTGGTCACCCAGATTTGACTCCTCTGTAACAGCAAGGAAGAGTGGTTGGCAAGGGGAAGTAAAGTCTATCCTCTCTCTTCCTTCCTTACTTAACTCTTCTACCTCCTTCATTCCTTAGTCGCACATTTCTTCCTTGAGGAGATGACAACAAAGAAGTTAATCTCCTGGGAGGGCCTTTTGCTAAAAATTGCTTGGGACTTATAGTGATTGCTCTCCTCTTTCTTGAGGGAGTAACAGTACACCCATTAACTAGTGTTTCGGAATCAGTCAAGCGTGTCTTTACTTGTTTTAAAATTATCACTGTTGCACCGGAAACAGGTGAACCGTTCAACTCAGACCAAATATCAATACTGTAGGCCAGTGGAAGGTGAGAACTTATGTGCCCAGTTATATCATTCCTATCCTGATATGGAGAATTGTTGCTTACCCTGTTATATGCCCTATGTTGTAAGGAACTCACACACCGACCAGTAATTTAGAGGTGGGTGAGCGATTGTGAGCCTGGTGTTACAGCCACCACAATTTCATCAGTTGAAGGTGAACGGTTCTACTGTGACTGATCTCCAGGATTGTACAGTATGCTGATAGGGATATCATTCAATCTAATACCGAATGCCAGTACGTAGCTCATTCATTGACTAGTAACTTTTGGGTCAGTTAGCAAGTGTGAGCGTGGTGTTACAGCCACCGCTGTTTTATCTGTTGTGGGTCAATGGTCCTAACCAGACTGATCCCCAGCACCGTAGGATAGGCCGATATGAGTATAGTTCACACTACTCGTGCCAACGTGGATCTCGCGCATTAATTCGGACATTCAGGGTCAGTTAGCAGTAGTGAGACTAATGTATTGTGAAAGTAGTGCTGTCTCATTATTTATAGGTTTAAGGTTCTATTTTGGACCGATCTCCAGCACTACGGTTGGTAGATCGATATGAGTACATTGTTTACGCTACTTCTCAAGCCATCACAGCATAGACAACTGAGCTAACACGTCAACCAGTACTTGTGCGGTCGGTTAGCGATTGTGACCTTGAGGTAACAGCTACTGTTGTTCCCTTCTATCCATGACAGAAATTTCTCACTGAATGGTACCTTCAGGATTGCTTAGCAAGGGGACACCGGTACAAGTGTGACAACTGCTTACAGCAATATCAGATGAGTAGTTTTCTGACAATTGAGGGTAAGGATAAGCTGTTGTGTGAAGCTATCTTTCTCTTCCTCTTCTCCTGATTGTAAGGATTTTTTCTCAGAAGAAGAAAAATTGAAGTCCAAGAAGGATGATTACAAGAAGTCCTTTGTGACTTTTAAGTGCTCTCTTTTATCTTTTTTGAGAGAAGAAAGGGGTCCCAGCCAGTACCCAATCTTGTATAGATTAGCACAACACTGGGCCATTGTTTCTGTGCAGTTGTACTGATCCCAGAGGCCATGATCGATCACCTAGAGCCAGCGGCCTGTTGGGCCATGACTAATCACACAGTGCTGATGCTCGTAGAGCTATGGCCAATCACCCATGGCTGCAGCCAATCACTTACGGCTCTGGATGATTATGCGTGTCTGACAGCCAATCAGGCAGGGCTAATGTCCCGTGGGGCTGTTGTTGGATGGTCCTTTATGAGACTGATCACAGCATAGGCTAAGTGATCAATGAGTCTGAGCACCTATCTTCACCATTTACCTGGGCAATGGAATACTGCTATATTCCCTTATCTTTCACTTAGTACTTCAGTACGTTTGAAAGAGGAGATTCCACCGCTCTATACCGGTCCTGTGCATTATCACGTTGTGGGCTGTGCTGAGTTGGTTAGTGACTGGTCCCTACTCTGAACTTCTGATCACTTATCCGAGCTGACACGTGGCCACACTTGTTCACCATAGGGGGATACGCTATACAGTACTGTACTGCTCTTTCTCTTTGGCACCAGGGATTGTCTCCCAGACATGGGCCAAGACTGTTCACAGACCAATTCATAATCTACTCCCCAGTTATATGTTCCGGGATCCCTTTGAATTTGAACTTTTCAATATTAATCTTACCCGATAATCATGTAGCTGTCAACTCCGTTGCCCGACAGAATTCTACGGACGGGATACGCCAGCGATCGCTATACAAGAGGGGGGTGTACTCACCAGCGCCACCTGTGGCCAGGTACTGCAGTACTTCTTGTTGACACCACCTCAATTTTTCCTCTGTCGTGCTTCCGGCAAGACCTACATGGATACGTTTATAATTTTGGAGTCTTTGTTCACGGTTTTGGTGAAGTATTGCTCTGAGATTTCAGCTTTCGCTATACAGGAAGCTTTTCCCTTAGCTTAGATAGCTTTTGGATTAATTTTGATTTATGGTTTAACGATCTTTAGCTTTAATTTGGAATCCCCCTTGACTGTTCTCTGATTCAAGATGTCCGACCATTCTCAAGCTCCTCCCCAAAGACGATGTAGGACTTGTATTAGGCGGCTTCCGAAGGCCTCGGTTGATCCTCACACCGTTTGTTCCGACTGTAGGGGAAAATCCTGTCAGTTGGAAGATCGATGTGAGGAATGTGCCGGACTTTCGGAACTTGATTTTATTCGATTCCTCAAATATACCACTAAGTTAGAGAGAGAGAGAGTTAGGAGGAGTTCGGCTCGCTCTTTACTTTATTCCTCCCCCCATGATCCTCAACCTTTTCCTCCCCCTGTAGTGGCTACCCCCGAACCTACTATTAGTGCTCAGCCTGATATGTCAGATGTTTTACGTGCCATTCAGGCTTTAGGTGATAAAGTGGAGTCGGTAGTGAGTGACCACAAGTTCCTTTTGGCAGACGTCAAGGAACTTAAAGTGAAAAGTGCAGTGGGAAGTGGTAGGGCCAGTGCTGTGCCTAGTGCTAGTGTCAGTGTCAGTGTTGCGCGTGAGGATACTTCTGTGCGTGCCAGTCGTCCTCCCAGTCCGGGACCTCTTGCAAGCTCCCAAGCCCAGGGGAGAAGCAATGTCGAAGGGCAAAAGGGTTCGGCAGGCCTTGATCGGCGCACAGTAGTATCCTCAGTGGTTGCGGGCGTATCTTATAGAGATCGTCACTTCCACTCTCAGACGATTGAGCCCTTTAAATCCTCGTCTGCAGAAGATTTTTCGGGGAGAAAACGCTGGACTCAGGCCTCAAGACCTCTTAAGCGTAAAGTCCAGACCGCGCGAGTCCAACAGCCAGGGTGTAGCCATTGGGCTAGCTCGGACTCGCCGCAGTCATCAGGTGACTGCACGCCTCCTAAGAGAGGTAAGGCGCTGCCTCAACAGACCTCAACTTCTGTTAAAGCTATGCCTCAACAGACCTCAACTTCTGTTGATCCTAAGATGGCTATGCTGCAGACTATGCAGTCGCAGCTTGCGGTTTTGATGCGGGAGTTTCAGGCAGAGAAGGTTAATACACCTCCTCCTGCGAACGCTCCTCCTCCTCTGCGCAGTACAATCTGCCAGACGTATGAGGTTGAGGTTCCGCAAGCTACCTCCATGCGTGAGCTGCCGCGTTGGGAGTTGCCAGATACCAGCGCTGTGCAGCAACCTCCACTTTCCTTGAGGCAGGAGCCTCTTACCACGCAGCAACCTCCTCAACAATGGGGGCAGGAGCCTTATGCCTTACAACCTCCTCTACCCTTGAGGCAGGAGTATCTTGCATTACAACCACCCTCGAGGCAGCAACCTCTTGAGGTACGACAACCTCTACCATCCTTGAGGCAGCCACCTCAACTCTCGCAGCAACCACCTCCACTTTCCTCGAGGCGAGAACCTCAACTCTCGAGGCAAGCACCTCAAGAACCTCAACTCGTGAGTCAAGAGCCTCTCTCTGCGCAGCCACCTCAACCCTTGAGGCAAGCGCAACTCTTGAGGCAGGAACCTTATGCTATGAGTCAGCCACCTCAACGCATGCATCTGCCACTTTCTCCTCAGCTTGAGCCTCTTCCCATTCAACTTGAACCGCAGTCTATGCAGCATGAGCCTCATGCTTTACTACAGTCGCCTCTCACCACGCTTGCTCCTCAGACCTCCGCAGAACCTCCTTCATCCCAGCCTCAGGACTTTGTCATTACCAGCCCTCATCCTCTTCAACAGAGACTTGAGGATGAATCCGCAAGTGCGCATGCACCCGCTCTTCAGGATTCAGCCATTCAGCAGACCGCTTTAACTTTACCTCTCGCTTCTCAACCCTCAGGTGATGAGGTTTCTGAGGATGAAGCTGCTCACCTGGATGATCCTTCATCTGACGTGGAGGAACCCAAGTCATTGCCACCCTCCATCGACTTTCGCAAGGTTCTGGCTCTGTTCAGAGAACTTTACCCGGATCACTTTGTTTCTGCTACCCCTCGCTCTCCTCCATCCGAGTTCTCTCTAGGCATGCAACCTGTTAAGTCTGCCTACACTAAGCTCGTCTTCGCTAGATCTTCTAAGAGAGCTTTGAGAATGTTAGGGGATTGGTTGCAGTCCAAGCAGCAACTGGGAAAGACGTCTTTTATGTTTCCACCTCCTAAGCTGACGTCTAAGGCGGGCGTCTGGTATGCCACAGGAGAGGAACCAGGCTTGGGGGTCCCTGCCTCTGCCCAGGCTGACTTCTCAAGTTTGGTTGACTCTCCACGAAGGTCGGCTATGAGACGCTCTAAGGTCTGCTGGACCTTTTCTGACCTGGACCACTTCTTGAAGGGAGTCTTTCGCGCCTTTGAGATTTTTAATTTTCTCGACTGGTGCCTGGGGGCCTTGAGCAAGAAGACTGCCCCATCTGACAAAGACTCGGCCATGCTGATCATGTCCTGTATGGACAAAGCAATTCGCGATGGTTCCGGCGAACTGGCCTCTATGTTTGTATCGGGAGTCCTCAAGAAAAGGGAACAGCTTTGCTCCTTCCTTTCCACTGGTATCACCTCTTGCCAAAGGTCACAGTTACTTTTTGCTCCTCTTTCTAAGTTCCTGTTTCCTGAGGATCTTATCAAGGAATTGTCTGCGGCTCTCATTCAGAAGGACACGCATGATCTTGTGGCCTCTTCAGCACGGAAGGCTAAGGTTGCTCCTTCAGTTCCTAGAACTTACCGCACCCCAGTGGCTGATACTCCTGCTACTAGATTTATTCCGCCCTTTCGTGGCAGAGCCCCCAACCGAGGAGGTACCCGCCCAGACGGTCACAGGGGCAGGTCCAAGAAAGGTATCAAGTCTTCGAAAGGCAAACACTGACTCTCCTCCTCTCCAGACAGCTGTAGGAGCCAGACTCAAGATCTTCTGGCAAGCTTGGGAAAGAAGAGGTGCAGACGCCCAGTCTGTCAAGTGGCTAAGGGAGGGTTACAAGATACCATTCTGCCGCAATCCCCCTCTGACCACTTCTCCCATCAACCTCTCTCCCAACTACAAGGAAAAGGACAAGAGGCTAGCGTTACATCAAGAGGTGTCGCTCCTGTTACAGAAGGAGGCAGTGGTGATAGTCCGGGATCATCAATCCCCGGGCTTCTACAACCGTCTCTTTCTGGTGGCCAAGAAGACAGGAGGTTGGAGACCGGTGCTGGACGTCAGTGCGCTCAATGCTTATGTCACCAAGCAGACGTTCACTATGGAGACGACGAAGTCGGTCCTAGCAGCGGTCAGGCAGGAGGACTGGATGGTCTCGTTGGATCTGAAAGACGCTTACTTTCACGTCCCCATTCATCCAGACTCCCAACCTTTTCTGAGATTCGTTTTTGGAAAGGTTGTGTACCAATTCCAAGCCCTGTGTTTTGGCCTAAGCACGGCACCTATGGTGTTTACGCGACTGATGAGGAATCTTGCGAAATTCCTCCACTTGGCGGACATCAGAGCCTCCCTTTATTTAGACGACTGGCTGTTAAGAGCCCCCACAAGTCGTCGCTGTCTGGAGAGTCTCAATTGGACTTTGGACTTGACCAAGGAACTAGGTCTTTTGGTCAACTTAGAAAAGTCCCAGCTTATTCCTTCCCAAACCATCGTTTACCTGGGAATGGAGATTCGGAGTCAAGCTTTTCGGGCTTTTCCGTCGGCCCCAAGAATCAACCAAGCCCTAGAGTGCATTCTGAGCATGCTGAAGAGGAACAGATGCTCGGTGAGACAGTGGATGAGTCTAACAGGGACCCTGTCATCGTTAGCCCTGTTCACCGAGTTAGGGAGACTCCACCTCCGCCCCCTTCAATTCCATCTAGCAGCTCACTGGGACAAGAATATGACGCTCGAAGCGGTCTCTACTCCTGTTACCAAAGAGATGAAGACTACTCTCATGTGGTGGAAGAGCAACATCCTTCTCAAGGAGGGTCTCTCGTTAGCTGTTCAGACCCCCAATCTTCATCTCTATTCGGACGCATCAGACTCGGGCTGGGGCGCGACCTTGGACGGACAGGAATGCTCGGGGACATGGAACAAGGAACAGGAAACGCTTCACATCAATTGCAAGGAGTTGTTGGCAGTACATCTGGCCTTAATGAACTTCAAGTCCCTCCTGCTAAACAAGGTGGTGGAGGTGAACTCCGACAACACCACAGCCTTGGCATACATCTCCAAGCAGGGAGGGACTCATTCGAGGAAGCTATACGAGATCGCAAGGGACCTCCTCATTTGGTCAAAAAGTCTAAACCTCAAGCTGGTAACGAGATTCATTCAGGGCAATATGAATGTCTCGGCAGATCGCCTCAGCAGGAAGGGTCAAGTCATCCCCACAGAATGGACCCTTCACAAGGACGTGTGCAACAGACTTTGGACCTTGTGGGGTCAGCCAACGATAGATCTGTTCGCCACCTCCATGACCAAGAGGCTCCCATTGTACTGTTCCCCAATTCCAGACCCGGCAGCAGTTCACGTGGATGCTTTTCTGCTGGATTGGTCCCATCTCGATCTTTATGCATTCCCGCCGTTCAAGATCATCAACAGAGTTATTCAGAAGTTCGTCTCCCACGAAGGGACACGGCTGACGTTGGTTGCTCCCCTTTGGCCTGCAAGAGAATGGTTCACAGAGGTACTGCAATGGCTGGTCGACGTTCCCAGGACTCTCCCTCTAAGAGTGGACCTTCTACGTCAACCACACGTAAAGAAGGTACACCCAAGTCTCCACGCTCTTCGTCTGACTGCCTTCAGACTATCGAAAGACTCTCTAGAGCTAGAGGCTTTTCGAAGGAGGCAGCCAGAGCGATTGCCAGAGCAAGGAGGATTTCCACTCGTAGAGTCTATCAATCCAAGTGGGAAGTCTTCCGAAGCTGGTGCAGAGCCAATGCAGTTTCCTCTACCAATACCTCTGTAACCCAAGTTGCTGACTTCCTGTTACATCTTAGGAATGTTAGATCTCTTTCGGCTCCTACGATCAAAGGGTACAGAAGTATGTTGGCATCAGTTTTCCGCCACAGAGGCTTGGATCTTTCTTCCAACAAGGATCTACAGGACATCCTTAAGTCTTTCGAGACCTCTAAAGAACGTCGCTTGTCCACTCCAGGCTGGAATCTAGACGTAGTCTTAAGGTTCCTGATGTCTTCTAGATTTGAACCTCTCCAGTCAGCCTCTTTCAAAGACCTTACTCTCAAAACTCTTTTCCTCGTCTGCCTTGCAACAGCCAAAAGAGTTAGTGAGGTTCACGCCTTCAGCAGGAACATAGGATTCACATCCGAAACAGCAACATGTTCCTTACAGCTCGGGTTTTTGGCAAAAAATGAACTTCCTTCACGTTCTTGGCCTAGATCGTTCGAAATTCCTAGCCTCTCCAACATGGTGGGTAACGAGCTAGAGAGAGTTCTTTGCCCTGTCAGAGCTCTAAAGTATTATCTTAAAAGGTCAAAACCTATACGAGGACAATCAGAAGCCTTATGGTGTGCCATCAAGAAACCTTCGATGCCTATGTCCAAAAACGCAGTTTCGTATTACATAAGGCTTCTGATTAGAGAAGCTCATTCTCACATGAAGGATGAAGACCTTGCTTTGCTGAAGGTAAGGACCCACGAAGTGAGAGCTGTAGCTACTTCGATGGCCTTCAAACAGAACCGTTCTCTGCAGAGTATTATGGATGCAACCTATTGGAGGAGCAAGTCAGTGTTTGCATCATTTTATCTCAAAGATGTCCAGTCTCTTTACGAGAACTGCTACACCCTGGGACCATTCGTAGCAGCGAGTGCAGTAGTAGGTGAGGGCTCAGCCACTACATTCCCTTAATCCCATAACCTTTTTTTAACCTTTCTCTTGAATGCTTTTATTGTTGTTTTTGGGTTGTTACGGTAGGCTAAGAAGCCTTCCGCATCCTAGTTGATTTGGCGGGTGGTCAATTCGTTCTTGAGAAGCGCCTAGGTTAGAGGTTGTGTAGAGGTCCTTTAGTATGGGTTGCAGCCCTTTATACTTCAGCACCTTAGAGTTGTTCAGCCTCCTAAGAGGAACGCTGCGCTCAGTAAGGAAGACGAACTTATTAAAGGCAGAGTAATGGTTCAAGTCGACTTCCTTACCAGGTACTTATAATTTCATTGTTATTTTGAATAACTGATAATATGAAATACGGGATACTTAGCTTCTTGATATACATGTACACTGGTTTTCACCCACCTCCCTGGGTGTGAATCAGCTACATGATTATCGGGTAAGATTAATATTGAAAAATGTTATTTTCATTAGTAAAATAAATTTTTGAATATACTTACCCGATAATCATGATTTAATTGACCCACCCTTCCTCCCCATAGAGAACCAGTGGACCGAGGAAAAATTGAGGTGGTGTCAACAAGAAGTACTGCAGTACCTGGCCACAGGTGGCGCTGGTGAGTACACCCCCCTCTTGTATAGCGATCGCTGGCGTATCCCGTCCGTAGAATTCTGTCGGGCAACGGAGTTGACAGCTACATGATTATCGGGTAAGTATATTCAAAAATTTATTTTACTAATGAAAATAACATATTTATATTCTAGGGTTTTTCTTGATCTTTCCTCCGCGGCAATTGGTCCAAGTTCTGTGAAATCATTTGGATTTACACTATACCCATTGAGATCTTTTGTGAGTGTACAGTAGCATATCAAGGAGATAAGAATTAATTTGTGCAGACAATGAATTAGCCACACACTCAGAAAATGGGTTTTGATAACTAGTACACTACTAGTATTTTATTGAGACTTGGTTCCCTGCGTGGGATGATCCATATCCTCAGGTGAATAGCATAACTACGTACTGCTAACCCGAGGGGGGATTCTTAGGCATCGTTCCCTCTTCTCTGCATCGGCAAGAGACGAAAGTGAAAGGATCATTATGTCTTCAAATATTTTAGGAATTTTGGTGCTTTTGCCTTCTTCATTTCATAGGTTGTGTGACAAAGACCCAGTACCAGTCTGTCTCAAACATGAGTTCGGGACATTCAAAATCCTGTATCTCAGTGTAAGTTGACACGAAGTTGCCTGGTGTCATCTCAAGACACTGCATTGCTACTTAAGGAGAATTTGACACTATTCTATCTAGCTTGACAAGGGTGTATTCTTTCAGATGTGACTTTGGTCAGTTAGTATCTCTCATCATCTTAAGTAAGAACTCATAAGCATAGCCCTGTCAGTAGCTTTCCATTTTACCTGTTGCCATTATTGGAGCTGAAGTTATGTCTGAAGGTGCCACTGTGGATGTTGCCCACAACCATTGGAGCTTTTTTAATTGAGTGCCAAGGTTTTTACTTAGATGTAGCAATCCTAGCTTCCTCACAGGGTTTAGTGGCCATCAGAAATTTTTTGCTGGTGAGTTTCACAATGGAGCACCTTTCATGCAGACTACATCTGTCTATCAAGAAGCAAGTCCTTCATAATTCTGGAAAAATGAAGAGTGGGCAGATTTCTAACTATAAATCTCTCTTGATGTATCTGGTTTGACTTGGCCAACACATTTTCCTGTTAGTTAAGTGGGTTTTTAGTGTCTTAGTAGTAGCCCTAGAAGCTTCAACCTTAGTATTAGCCCTAGCAGCTCCAACCTCCCTGTGATTAGCTGTTTTGAGGTTGTTGAAGTCACCTTCCTCACTTCTATATGGAAGCAGGAAGGATGAGCTGTCCAGGAAAGAAAAGAACATTTCAGTTTAATTCTAAGGAACATCCTCCTACCAAAGAGTGTCTCTATATTTTAAAGGCCCGTTGATTTTTATACTCATAGGAACAAATAGCAAATTTTGTAAGCGATTTGTATTTGTCCTAACTATGCAAACTTGAGTCCTTCAAGTTAAATTTATTCCGTTTCCCAACTCATAGGCACAAGAACACATGGGGGCTATTCTGTGACAGCAGGTGGTTTTGCCTTCCCCTCCCCCCTCACTAACTATTGGCAACCAATTATCTTTTTTAATGATTCAAGGGTTGTTCTAGTGCCACTGAAGACTTCTCCCTATTTTAAAGGACTCAGGTTTTTATAGCTATAGAAAGTATAAATTACAAATAAGTAACATGTTACTTTTTTTCAGAATATAAATAATGTATAGTACCCCCTGGTCTTATGAAAAGCTTTATTGTTATTTTTGATAAAAAGTTTATCCAGATCACTGATTTGACTGCCATGACTCCTGTAGGGCTGGCTAAATATCATTTTCAAGGATATAACTTGAAATAAGTAACCAAATTTAATATGTTGCCTAAGGTTTCTCAGTTATCTCATTTCTAGCCTTTGCTAAATTGTACTCTGCACATATTAAAAAAAAGAATCATCATAATGTAGCTGTTAGGTTGAGATTGGTAAATAGAGGAGCATTCATAATTGATTGATTTTCAAAACCTGAAAATAATTATGAGTATCAGTAGCAAGTGTAATATTATGGACTAGAAGAGTTTCCTATTAATGCAACATATATATCCTGCTAAGTTTAAAAAAATCTTCGGAGGTTTTCTGGTCTTATAGTATAAGCTAATCAAATGATATATAAATTGCTTCTATTTTTTTGTAGTTGGAAAAATTACTTATCTTAGATTCAGTGTATCGATTGGTGGAACTCTGACAGCAGTTTAATAATTCAGTGAAGTGTCCATAATATGTTTGAGTATCAAAGCAAGACATAACATATAATAACTAATTTTTCTACACCGATTTCTTAATGTACCCTGTGACTGCTTGGTATATATATTTTGGCAAGGTAGTCTTCTCTATGTTCTTTCAACGATAATAAAGTAAGCACAGTATATGGAAAGCGTCATACACAGTTATTAGATACTGCACTGTACTTATTAAATACTCTACAACTACATTTTGTAGTATGCTGCAAAAAGTCTAGAATTTCTGCTTGAATATTGAATTATTTCATTATCCACAGACATCGAGGTGGGAGTCGTACAGAAAGGAAGCTAATGACCATGTGCTGGAACTAGCAGAGGTATTTGCAGGTAGCCGACCTCTTGCAAGAGTTGCTAAGAATGATCGTTTGAACAAATGGTTCAAGGACACAGGGGAACAAATAATGGGACTTGACTTGGAAGAACCTGGCATTGCTGGCAGAAAGATTATTCAGCTGATACAAGCACTAAAAGAAGTCAAAGGTATATGTCGACTGTTATCTTATGGATTTGTTCCTACCTGTGTAGCCTATAAATCTTTCGTCCATTTAAAATATGAATATGTCTTCAGCAGAGCTGGAACGACCATTGAATCTTTACCAAGGTAGTTAATGATAGATGATGCGAGGAGGAAGCCCCATCCACACGCCTGTCATAGAATAACAAAATAGCTACTTTTATCTTTGGCCGTAACCAATACAAAAGTATTGTTGCGCTGCTCTCATTTGACTATTGGATCTTTTCTTACTTTTGCTTGTGGTGAGTTTTTTTTTTTTTTAGCACTAGTGCTTATAACAGCAGAAGCACACCAAAAAGTAAACAAGTGGTGAAGGAAATTTGGTTCCTTTGAGGATACAAACCTTTGAAGCCAATGTATAGTGTACTTTTGTGAGGGGATAGCTGTAAGCAGAGGCCCCCCCCCCCTTGTTAGTATTAATCGCACTTTTCCGATCAAGGAGATGATAAAATCGTGTAGTGTAATTCGTCTAGCTTTGTAGGGGTTTCCTTTCCTCTGGATGGAGGTACTTAATTCAGGCAGAAGGTCACCCATACACAATTGTCTGATAATGAAGGTACAGTATTTCATGTTCTAGTGCTATGATATTTTTACATAGCTTTCTATCTTTTTAATTGCAAATTTTTTGATTAATGAAGAAGGAAGTTTGTTATAGAGAATAATTTCTTTAACAAAATACCTAATTTTCTTTGTACCTCAGCAACTCAGTCTGTAGGTGAAATGAGGAACTTGTTAAAACTGCAATGGCGATAATGTGTGTTAGATCATGAAACTGGTTTTTACATATTTAGTAAAAGGTAGGGAAAGAAGGTAATAAAATTTTATGCTGAAAATTTGCTGAAAATTCATTTTTATACAAAAACTACATTAAATGAAATTGGTACTGGCAGAATAAAGTGGAAAATACTAAATAAAAGGGAATGAGGAATAGGAAAGGGAATAAGGATGGTAAGGAATAAGGATAATAGATAATAAGGAAGGTAATAAAGGTATAAGGAATAAACATAGGCAGAAATGGACAGTAAAAATGTATGAATAACTGAAAAGAAAAAAAAATAGAAAAGAGAATAGAATGGGAGGAACATTTTTGCTATTGGGTCTACATTCCCTTTACTTGAAATGCAACTTTACATAATCCTACTCTACTGAGTGGGGATGTGATGGAGCATTGTTTAAAAAAAATTTCCAGTTTAGCAGCCACGGATAAATGTATCCTTTAGTGCCTATCAAAAGTAGATTTTGTTATTAGGAATATACAGTACTGTAATCTGCAATGTTGGCCTTATCCTAGGAAAACTTTTTAAAAATTTTATTTCGGTTATGCTGAGATATTCCTGGTAACTTTTTATTCACAGAATTCCATGGTTTGGAATCAAGCGCTGGAGTTGTACAAGCAGTTGAAGAAGTAGTCACTTGCCTTCAAATCCTGGTTAAAGTTGCAGGAGTAACAGAGGATAACCTTGTTACCCTTTCATTGATATCAGACTTTAGTTATGCATGGATATTGGTTGATGAATATACAACGATAATGCAAGTAAGTTATTGTTTTTGTTATATTTTTTTCATTACGAAATAAACATTACTTTTGCTTGCTTATCATATTTAGATGCCTCAAAAATTAAATAAATTACTTGAAATCATTTGGTTATAAATCCCAGTACTGTACTGTATATTGATTATATTAATCAGCAAGTCATCAAGTGGAACATATTTTCATACCCCCAAAATCTTATTACTGTACAATATTTTGGTCTAATACTGTAATTGCAGATTGAGCTAAATAATGCAAATTGTGTTGTATATATGAGATTGTAAGAAGACAAATCTTTAGTCAATAAAATAAATATTTTACTGAAAAATATTTTAATCTCGGGTATCCATCCCTACCAATATTCTTGTTTCAAACATCTTATTGTTGTCAAATCTTAACTTCATATCCCAGTTCATCCAAAAACTTTTTTCCCTTTTTATTGTCAATTTTTTCCATGTTTAAATTTGTGTATAGAACTTTACTGATACTGATAACCAGCAGTCAAACTTTGATCCATCCTTGTTAAAGAAATGAAAATTTAATTCATTTGATAGGCCAGATATTATCTTAGCAAACTCAGTGCACTTTCTATTTTCTATTTTAACTAAAAAAACAAACCACCCAAATTGATAAAAGAGGAGTCTAAATATGATGTATTCTAGTATGAGTGAAATTCTGATGAGGTGATATAGAATTAAACAAATAATAGAGTCATGAATGACCTCACATGAAATCTTCCCTCTCATGAGTTAACAACTTATCGTTTTATTGAACTGTATGATGTTTAGAAATTGACCTTTAGGTGTTTTGTCATTTTTAACTGGTTTCATTTTGTACAACATATTTATAGTTTATATGAATTTTTTGTTTGCAATATCTATGATGAAATATTTGTGCATGTAGAGCACAAGTGGATAATTGTACTACAGTATTCAATACAGTAGTTAGGGCTAAGAAAACACTAAAATTTTTTATTCTTTTTCTACAGTCTGCCATTAAAAAAGACCCTTCACATGTAGCCAAAATGCGGGCAACCTTCCTGAAATTATCATCTGGTTTGGATCTCCCTCTTCTTCGTATTAATCAAGCACGTAGCCCAGACCTAATATCAGTATCAGCATATTACTCTGGAGAATTAGTTTCTTATATAAGGAAGGTAAGCACAATCTTGTATAGTATGCATAAAATGTGGTGCACCTTTTTTTTTATATGGGAGAAGCATTGTTCGTAAAATGCGACTCATTGAATTTTATAGTTCACCTTGTAAATATGTACTATATGCATGGTTAAAATTTGGCCACTTCTTTTGCAGAATCTTATCATTGAAAGATTTTAGATCATGAGAAACACAGATATTTCATTTTAGAGTCAGATTTATCAAAAAGAGCCAACATCAGTATCATCCAGATGATTTCATTGGAGCCTGCTCTATCTCTTCCCTTTGAAATGTGGCAGGAACTATCAAAACAGAGAGCTATTCCTATGCCCAATCAGAATTCTTAATAGGTACAGCCCTTCCTCCAGTACAGTACTAGGAGAGTATAAGGTGTTTTCTCTCCTAATAACAACCAGCCTTTTCCTTAATTGCCCCCTAATTACAAGGGTGATTCTGTCATTGAGACCAAACTAATATTTTTGTAGAGAACTGCCAACCTTCATCCCTTGCGAGTTATGAAGACGCTAAGGATTCCCAGAACATGTAAGTACAGGAACTTTGGCCAGTACCAACAGAAGTAGAGAATCTAGACTTGGAGTGTACCATTTTGGAAGTTCTTTTACTCATTCGTGATTACAACAAATTTGGCATGGCAACCATGGTGCCAGCTTCAGGTAGGTTGTTGATCAGTGCTCAGATGCCCCTCAAATGTTGAAACTTTCTCTGGAGCTGTTGTTGGATCTCACTAGTTGGCCCAAGATCAAATTGATGCTCAGATCTCTGGATATAAGTACTCTCTTTATTTCAGTTTGTCCAACAATATCCTCCCCCCACACTTCAAGGCAGCGAGGTTCTGCGTACCAGAGCCTTTTACGTCAGCACCTCTTTATGTTGAACCCTCAGTGTGTACACTTACGGCGAGTTTTTCCTTGGAAAGACTAGGATCAGAGGTGAATAGATGTTGGAGAAGGTTGTGCTCAAAGTCATTTGAGGCTGCTTCTACAGTCGACTTTTCCTGGTGAAGAAGTCAACTGCAGAATGGAGACCAGTCATCGCGCTTTTTTCCTTACACCAATTTGTACAACAATCAGGTTTGGAATTTATTAGCATGTACTGTACTGATCTCCAGCAGAGAATTAGACTTTGTGTTTTCAAGGGATCTGAAGAATGCATTCTTCCATGTACCCCTTAATCAATCTTTTCGTAAGTACCTTCAGTTCTTCCTCAACAAAGCGGTGTAGCAGTTCAAGACCCTGTGTTCAAACTGTGCACTATTCTCTAGATTTTCACTCATGTGTTCATGCATATTGTAGCTTGGATCTCTCTCATATGGGATACTGTATGTTTTTCTATGTACCCTGAGGATTGATTGATCCTAGAACCTTCAGAGAGGCAGTTGCTACAGGATCAAGATAATCTTCACACCTTTTGTCATATTCAAGGGATCGTGATAAATTGGTTCAGACCTCACGCTCAAGCAAAGGTTGGAGTTTCTGAGCATACTGATAGATAAAATAGCAGCAAGAGTCTTTTCATTAGATAATTGCAGCATCAAGCTGAGAGAAGTAGCAGACCATTCTGTCCAAATGATACTTCCAGCTCGACATTAGCAAGGCTTATCGGCTGCCTTTCCTTGTTGTAAAAGCTTGTTCCTCAGGGGAGCCATTGAAATCTCATCCAGAGATTCCATCAGTAGTTTAAAGGTTTAAAGGCTGCTCTTGAATGGCAGAGGCAAGGGATAGTGACATTGCCCTATCAAGCATGACAGTGCTCTAGAAATTGACCTTATATACATATGATCAGCACCCAAGCCCCCTCTCCACCCAAGCCCCCCTCTCCACCCAAGCCCCCCTCTCCACCCAAGCTAGGACCAAGGAAGACCAGGCAATGGCTGCTGATGACTCAGTTGAGAGACCTATAGGCTCCCCCAAATCCCTCATCCTTAGCTCACAAGGATGGTGAGGTTGCAGCAACTAAAGAAACTAACGAGTTTGAGCAGGACTCGAACCCCAATCTGGCGATCACCAGGCAAGGACGTTATCAACAGGCCACCACCGGTCAGCCTCCAGAGATCCTTCATTCTCATCTGTTCCATTAGGAACGGGCTATTCTCTCCTGGTAGCTCCATGCAGGAAACCTCTCTCAGGAGGTCTCTTGACATGCAACTATTCTCAGATGTGTTGAAAGATGGGTGGGGCTTTTACTTGGGCAACCTGGTTGTGTCAGTTGTGTGGTCAGCAGTAGTAGTGCATCTGCATCAATGTTTTGGGAGTTGCAAGGATTTCAAGAACATTTGAGGAAGTACTTGGTAGTGTTGATGAGCAATAACATTGCTCCAATAGCATATGTTAGCAAGCAAGAAGGCACAATACGTTATTGCAAATTGACAAAGCAGATACACATCAGGGTGATAATTCATGCTATAGACCTGTCTGCCAGTTTCTTCATGGAAAGGCTATATCTTTCCCTCATTCAGTGTGATTCCCCAGCTGATGAAACGAGTGTTGATCACGCTAAGTCTCAGATGAAGCTGGTTGCTCGACAATGATCACAAGCCAAGTGATATCCTGATCTGTTAGCACTGATCACAGACTTATGCTTTGATCTTCACTGTGATGCTCCTCCTTGTTGCAACTGTCGAAGACTGCTGCGCAGCCTTGAGCCTTGCCTACCAACTGAAAAGCATAACCTCTCCTCCTTGAAGGAGTTTAGAATTATTGTGAAGACCTTTGAGCAGTCTTGCTCAACTCGGGGGAATGGGACGGGACCCTGGTTCTCAAGTCTCTTATGTGTACCCTTTATGAACATTTGGGAAGATCATCAGAAAGAATTCTAACTCTCAAGACTGTGTTTTTGCTAGCAGTAGCTTTGGCAAAGAGAGTTGGTGAGCTGTACAAACTCATATATTTATCCCAGAGGAGGATATGGTCTCTTAATTTGGTGCCCAAATTTGTAACCAAACTCAAAACCTGTTGACAGATGACCCAGTTTCATGACCTCCATCACCTTGCGTCTTGAAGCCCTAGTTGTTTAATTAAGAGGAGGTGGATTTGTATCACTTTAGGGCTTTGCCGTGCTATCTAAAGAAGACTCGACATTTCAGGCTTCAGTGTCAATGATTCTTCCTTCGTACTGGCACAACCAAGAAAGAGGTACTGAGAACAGTCTCTTTCTGGCTTCATGAATAATCAAAGAGTATGCTGTACACTTCAACTTTTAGGGGGGGTGTTGAAATACCAGCTCGAACTGTAGCTCATGATGTTGGATTTTTATCCTACTTAAGACTGAAGAATAAGAGAGTGAAAATCCAGAATGCCCTTCAAAATATTCCTTCATTGACCAAGTATGAGGTATATAATCAAGTCTTGTATTAGCCAGGCCCTATTAGCCTACGCATCCCTATGATGGACTGATAGGAGGTTACTTGAATCTTCTCCCTTTCTTTCGCATGGTACAAGGGAGACTGGCATATTCCAGGGAAGAAAAAGATCTAACCAGTTTTTTTTCAATATTAAACTTACCCGATGATCATATAGCTGTCAGCTCTGCTGCCCGACAGAAAAACCTACGGGCGGAATACGTCAGCGATCGCTATACAGGTGGGGGTGTACATCAACAGCGCCATCTGTCAAGTAGGTACTCAAGTACTCGATGTCAACAAAGAACCAATTTTCTCTCTGTCGTGCCACTGGCAAGACCTACTAAATACGCCGTTACTAACTGGATTTGTTTTCACAACGATTTGGTGAAGTACACTATTCCAGTTTTGAGCTTTCGCTATGCAGGGGTTTTATCTTCATTTCAAAACTTGAACTCGTTTTGGATAGATTTAATTATGGTGACGAAGAGAGTATGGACTCTCTTTCACTTTTAAATGGCCGACCCTTCCCTTAGACGGAAGTGTGTTTAGGTTTTTGGTAATTTTGCTTAACACGTTATAGATCTATTTATTTTATATCTCTCCGCCTTTATAGGCCTCTTCGATTAACTTTCCATTTATTATAAACATATAAAAAATAAATTTTTATGTTTGTTTATATGCGACCTTTCCTGATAGTAGGCGGTCCTAACTTGGAACCGAAGTTAATTAACATTGAGCCCGTTATATCGTATTTAACCTTTAAAGAATTTAATACTTTTTAAATTTTAATGTTTTATGAAAGAATTTCTTTGATAGTCTCGTATTGTTTTCAAAGATGAACTAACGTTTAGTTTTTTAGTCTACGCAGTTGTTGACGTTCAGAACGTTCAACATGCGCTCTATCGTTACGATAGAGAGAGAGTGTATCACGGTTTCACTTTGCAGTAAGAGTAAACCGATTCTGGCGTTTCGTTCATTCTTTCTTAGCTTAAATGGTTTAAATTCTAAATTAAAGGAACTTTTATTTGGAAAACCTTTCAGTTTTTTTCCTTTAGCTAATAACATGTTTTAACGATATATAATTGGGCTCTTCTCTCAGGTGCGAAATCAAGAGAGAAAGAGAGAGAGAGATAGAGACGGAGGGAGAGAGAGGAGAATAAACGTTTCGTTCAAGCGGGTAACGTTGTTCTCATTTTTACTCTCCTCCCTAGTCGCTGTAGGGGAAGAAGGTAAAACGTTTCTAGGGTTTTATTCTTGTTCCCAGGCTATGTGCGGTGAGAGATTGTAAACATAGTTTATTTGATCTAGTGTTTAGTCTCTTTCCCAGCCACTGAATTCTTTATCTTTATATATGTTTTCTGTTGCATTATACGACTGTTTTCGCAATTACTACCTTTTAATGAAGGATAGGATTGCGTGTTTCAGGTAGAAATCAGTAAAAGTTTCGATTTCAGTGAAATAAGTGCAAAACAGAAAATCAAAGTGATAAAGTGATATGCGCAAAGTGTTACAGTGTTGCGTCCGAGGGTTCGTCTGTTCGTGCCAGTCGTTCACCTAGTCCGGGACCTCTTACAAGCTCCCAAGCCCAGGGGAGAAGTAATGTCGAACGACTTATGGGTTCCTCAGGCCTTGATCAACGAACAGACGTTTTCCCTCCGTGGTTTCGGGCGTATCTACCCAAGATCGCCCCACCCACACAAAGACGAGAGAGCCCATTTATTCCTCGTCTGCGGAAGAGGTTTCTCGTAAGAAACCATGGACCACATCTCGCAGCTTTTTAAGTGCAAGTCGGTCCCTTCCGCGCAAGTCCAACGGCCCAGGTGTAGCCACTGGGTCAGTTCGGACTCGCTGCAGTCATCCGACGACTGCACACCTCCCAAGAGAGGCAAGGTGGTACCGCAACAGGCAGTAACTCCGTCTGTTGCCGCACCCGCTGTTTTAGACCCTCAGTCACAACGGACAGTAGCTCCGTCTGTTGCCGCTTTTGTAGACCCTAAGTGGTCTTTACTGCAGTCTATGCAGACTCAGTTAGCTGCGGTTATGCAGGAGTTTCGTGCGGAGAAGGTTGACACTGCTCCCGTTAGCCTACATCCTGCCACGGTTGTGCGCCCAGCTCACGCTGAGGCTGCCTGCTCCCACACTCCGGCTGCGGAGAGCTCCACCACCGATGCGCAGTCGACCCTGCCAGACGCATGTTGACGTTAGCCGACGTGCGGCACCCTCCGTTGACATGCGTGAGCTACCGCATCAGCAGTGGGAAGGTGGAGTCAAGCTGCCGTGTTTTGACGCGATGCGTCAGTCTCCGCAACCCACGGCAGTCCCCACCATGCACCACCACTCCGCTTTGGTTGTTGCCAGCTCTCAGACTGTCAAGCAGTTACATGACGTTGCCTTCTGGTCTGCTACTAATGCACCAGTGCTGTATGTCCTCACCTGTTGTGGTTGACAGTTCAGTTTTTTGACAGTTCACAGACTGTCAGGCAGTTACATAACGTTGCCTTCTGGTCTGCTGCTAATGCACCAGTGCTGTATGTCCTCACGCACCTGTTGTGGTTGACAGTTCAGTTTTTGACAGTTCACAGACTGTCAAGCAGTTACATAACGTTGCCTTCTGGTCTGCTGCTTATGCACCAGTGAGACCCTCACTGAGATAACCTAGCTTTTCTCGGACAAGGTTCCTGTAGATGAGAAAGTGCTGTTCTCCCTCCTACTGATATTCCTTTGAGGACTCTGTCATTTGGAGAGGAGCCTTAAGCTGCTTAGCCTCCTATGGACTTTAATTAAAGCATAACAAGGCTTCCAGGGATGGTAAATGGTTCCGCTTCAGTCGCTAACCCCGTCTGTTGCCACACCTGCTCCCGTAGACCCTAATGGGCTTTGCTGCAAGACATGCAGTCCAAGCTTGTGTCCTTGATAGAGGACTTTATACGGAGAAGAACCTTCTGCCCAACAACCTTCCTACCGGTTGGTTGTGCGCCCTGTTGACACTGAGGTATCCTTCTCGCGTCCGCCAGTTGAGGTGGTCCTCCACCGATGTGACCCAGTGTGGGTTGCCAGTCGCACGTTGACGTTAAGCGACGCTCGGAGGTGGTTGTTGAGGTGTGTCACTAGGAAGACGTTCAACAACCAGCAGAGGTGACTTGTTGTGACGCAGTGTGTCAACCTCAGCAACCCGGTAGGGTGTTGACTGCACAACCCAGACAGTCTAGACAGTTTCGGGTTGACGCTGTACTTCCTCGCGTTCCCATGGTTGACAGTTCACAGACTGTGCAGCAGTACCATGATATTGCGTCCGGCTCCGTCACACATCCACCAGTGCGACCGGATTCAGCGAGTCAGACGTTGCCCACTCCGTTGCCGTTTCCTCATCAGTTTCGGATAAGGAACCCTCTGATGAGGACGTTGCTGAACTAGACGATCAACCCCCAGCCCTGCTATCCATCCAGAAGATGCTGAAGAAGGAACGCTGCCCTGTCAGGCTGTGGATGAGTCTGGTAAGGACACTGTCATCCGTGGTTCTTTTGTGTCACTTGGAAGACTACACCTCCGTCCTCTTCTGTATCATCTAGCTTTTCACTGGAAAAAGGACAAGACGCTAGAAGCGGTCTCGATCCCGGTTTCCGGAAAGTTAAAGTCTGGTCTGACTTGGTGAAAGGACTTTATCAACCTTAGAAAGGGTCTTCCCCTGTCTGTTCAGACTCCCAACCACGTTCTCTTCTCGGACGCATCGGACGTAGGCTGGGGTGCGACATTAGGCGGTAGGGAATGCTCGGGATTTGGAACTCGAGTCAAAGGACAATGCATTTCAACTGCAAGAAGCTACTGGCAGTACGTCTGACCTGGAAAGCTTCAGGTCTCTCCTTCAAGGCAAAGTGGTGGAGGTGAACTCGGACAACACCCGGCTTTGACGTACATCTCCAAGCAAGGAGGGACCTACTCTCTGACATGGTACGAGATCGCAAGGAACCTCCTCACCTGGTCAACAGGTCTAGACTTTTCACTAGTAACGAGGTTCATCCAAGGCAACTTGAATGTCATAGCAGATTGTCTCAGTAGGAAGGGACAAATAATTCCAACAGATTGGACCCTCCACAAGGATGTATGCAAGAGACTTTGGGCCACCTGGGGCCAGCCAACCATAGATCTCTTCGCAACCTCGATGACCAAGAGGCTCCCAATAGTTTGCTCACCTATCCCGGACCCAGCAGTAGTTCATCTAGATGCCTTTCTACTAGATTGGTCACATCTAGATCTATATGCATTCCCTCCGTTCAAGATTGTCAACAAGGTACTGCAGAAGTTCGCCTCTCACGAAGGGACAAGGTTGACGCTAGTTGCTTCCCTCTGGCCCGCGAGAGAATAACTCACCGAGGTACTTCGATGGCTAGTAGACGTTCCCAGAACACTTCCCCTAAGGGTGGACCTTCTACGTCAGCCACGCGTAAAGAAGGTACACCAAGGCCTCCACGCTCTTCGTCTGACTGCCCTCAGATTATCGAAAGACTCTCGAGAGCTAGAGGCTTTTCGAAGGAGGCAACCAGAGCGTTTGCTAGAGCAAGGAGAACATCCACCCTTAGAATCTACCAATCGAAGTGGGAAATCTTCCGAAACTGGTGCAAGTCAGTATCCGTATCCTCGACCAGTACCTCTGTAACTCAAATAGCTGACTTTCTCTTATATCTGAGGAAAGAACGATCTCTTTCAGCTCCCACTATCAAGGGTTACAGAAGCATGTTGGCATCAGTCTTCCGTCACAGAGGCTTAGATCTTTCCAACAATAAAGATCTACAAGACCTCCTTAAGTCTTTTGAGACCACGAAGGAGCGTCGTTTGGTTACACCTGGTTGGAATTTAGACGTGGTACTAAGATTCCTTATGTCAGACAGGTTCGAACCGCTTCAATCAGCCTCCCTGAAAGATCTCACCTTTAAGACTCTTTTCCTGATATGCTTAACCACAGCTAAAAGAGTCAGTGAGATTCATGCCTTCAGCAAGAACATCGGATTCTCATCCGAAACAGCTACATGTTCTACAACTTGGTTTTCTAGCCAAACACGAGCTGCCTTCTCGGCCTTGACCAATATCGTTCGATATTCCAAACTTATCGCATGGTTTGAAATGAACTAGAAAGAGTATTATGTCCTGTAAGAGCTCTTAAGTTCTATTTAAAAACCTTTACGAGGCCCGTCTGAAGCTTTATGGTGTTCAGTTAAGAATCCATCTTTGCCTTTGTCAGTGAATTCTTTATCCTATTTTATCAGACTGTTAATACGAGAAGCTCATTCCCATCTGAATGAGGAAGACCAAGCTTGGCTGAAGGTAAGGACACACGAAGTTAGAGCTGTCGCAACTTCCGTGGCCTTTAAACAAAATAGATCTCTGCAAAGTATATTCGACGCAACCTATTGGAAAAGCAAATCAGTGTTTGCGTCTTTTATCTTAAGAATGTCCAGTCTCTTTACGAGAACTGCTACACTCTGGGACCATTCGTAGCAACGAGTGCAGTAGTGGTGAGGGCTCCACCACTACAATTCCCTAATTCCATAACCTTTTTAATCTGTCTCTTGAAATGTTATTATTGTTTTGGGTTGTCCGGAAGGCTAAGAAGCCTTTCGCATCCTACTTGATTTGGCGGGTGGTCAAAGTCATTTCTTGAGAAGCGCCTAGATTAGAGGTTTTGATGAGGACCTTTAGTATGGGTTGCAACCCTTCATACTTCAGCTCCTAGGAGACGCTCAGCATCCTATGAGGATCGCGAGGCTCAGTAAGGAAGATGTACTTAAAAAGGCAGAGTAATTGTTCAAGTCGACTTCCTTACCAGGTACTTACTTATTTTATGTTTGTTATTTTGAATAACTGCTAAAATGAAATACGGAATACTTAGCTCATATAATGTCAACATGTAATGCTGGTCTCTACCCACCCCCCTGGGTGTGAATCAGCTATATGATCATCGGGTAAGTTTAATATTGAAAAATGTTATTTTCCTTAGTAAAATAAATTTTTGAATATACTTACCCGATGATCATAAATTAAAGGACCCACCCATCCTCCCCAATAGAGACCCAGTGGACAGAGGAGAAAATTGGTTCTTTGTTGACATCGAGTACTTGAGTACCTACTTGACAGATGGCGCTGTTGATGTACACCCCACCTGTATAGCGATCGCTGGCGTATTCCGCCCGTAGGTTTTTCTGTCGGGCAGCAGAGATGACAGCTATATGATCATCGGGTAAGTATATTCAAAAATTTATTTTACTAAGGAAAATAACATATTCTAAGGGGACATTCAACCATCCAATAAGCGAGACTCCCTATCTTAAAAGGCAAGAGGTTTGTATGAGCATAAGAACATACAAGAAATTTTAAAAGTAATATGTATTTTTCCTAGCTTTATAAACCTGATTCTTTTAAAGTTAAACTTCCCACATCGACCACCCTTCTCAGTCCTGAGTTAAATGTCAAAAGTGATGAGTTTTTTATTGGAGTGTGGGTAGGGCTACTCGCTCACACTTGTCACTTGTCATTAGCTACCTCGATAATGATCTCAATAGCCACTCCAGCTACACTAAAGACAATTCGCCATCTCAGATTTGTATAGTTAGGAAAAATAAATATTACATTTAAAATATCTTATTTTGTGTTGTTTTTATGTTGGCAGGGTTCATGTAATCACTAATTTATTTGTATTTCTTGCAGGTTCTTCAAATTATTCCAGAAACTATGTTTGGCCTTTTAGCTAAAATAATTAAGCTTCAAACTGAAAAGATTAAGCCTGTGCCAACTAGACTGGACAAAGATAAGATGAGAGACTTTGCTCAATTGCAGGAACGATATCAGGTGGGTCTTCGAAATGCAAGATGTATACAATATATGTAAAGTAAAATGTTTTCTTATTTCTGTTGAAAATATGATTTCTTTTGTATGTTTCATTATCATACACTGCTTGAAAATTTTTGAAAAATTAATACAGGTATTGATTTAATTTTCAGAAGATAGGATATCACTCCTAAGAATATCCAAAAAAAATTTGCAAGAAATGTTTGGACAGTTTTTGAGAAAATCTGTATGATGACTTTTGCATAAATTTTAAAGAGTGATAAGTATAGAATTAAGGATATTATTCCTTGACAAAGAGGACTAATTGAAATATTCCATCAGAAAACTAAAAGAGGACAACATATTTCACCGCAACAACCATAGGATATTAGTGTTTTAGGAGGATCTATCATTACATCTTGGGAATAGTTTTTGAAGTCTGTTGTTGTAAGGGACTCCTTGATATGTGAGAAAGGAATGTTTAGATCTTTTTCAAAATGAGGTTACCATGTTTTGTAGTTAGTGCTTTTAGAAATTTCTTATTTCTTACTATCATTCAGCTGTTGTTATTGTAGCAGCAATGAGAAAAGTGGACTAACTCTGGTTGTGACTATGGCTGTACCATCGGTTTCTGGCACAGTTCTTCACTGGCCAGTCAGCAGAGTGGCTCTTATCCTTTGAGAAATGGAATCAATTCATTCAAGGGAGCAGCTCTGAGACTGACTTTGGAATTGGTTCCCTTCTGTGAATCTATAGCCAAAATAAGTTCATCTAGGAAACAAACCATATTTATTGTACAGTATGCAGGCTTACTCTGATTCTGTAGTAGCAAAGGAAGTGCCAGTGTTCCTAAAAATAGTTCATTGAATACCATCTAAGTTTCTCTTAAGTTTCATTGGCTGGGGGAGTTACAGCAGAGGGACTGATGAAGTACTGGAAAGAAATTTGACTGTAGCAATAATAGAAGCAATACTGGACTTAGCTGTAAAAGAAGCAATAGCACAGTAGCTTGGGTTTCAGAAGATGTGATTCCATTAGCCTGACCTACATTTCTTCCAAAGGAGGAGCCTAATAAATACCTGGGAATGATGCATTTGTTAATGAAATATCACAATGGAATGTGTATCATAAAAGCAAATTCAAAATTACAAAGGTATTGATAAAATAAATTTCCAAACTACTAATAGTGAAACCGGTTTATTAATTTCACTTCTGAAAGCAAATAAGGAATACAGTAAAGAGCATGGCAGCAGTAAAACTTACTTAAATGGAACTATCTTGAAAGACAGGCTAACCCTCAATCATAAAAAGCAAAATTTCAAGTTGGTAGTAACTAAACTAAAGTAAACTTTCAGAAAATACTTTCTAATATATCATTTGCTAACTAGCTAACACTTACTTGCACTAAAACTTAATACCTATACGTGGAGGAGCAATAAATTCAAGCATAATATTGACCTGGAGTATTGAAACAGTATACAGTACTTATGCTGCTTTGAAAAAGCAAGGACTGTATTTAAACAATTTCCTTTGCAAGTTACCCTCCACAATAGAGAAAAAACATCCAGTTTGATGGCTCACTTTCTTTTAGAAAGTCATTGGAATATTTCATGAATCACTTCACTATTGGATGGAAAATCTCCACATAAACCACAAGAAAAATGAATGACAAAGAATAAAGTCAATCCCTGATAGATCACAGTTCGTTGTAACATCTGGAACTTTTGGGGAGTAGTTACTGCCCATGCACATGCACATAAAATGAGAATATGGGGCAGATTGTCTTTTTTTATAACTTTCAAAAGAGTGACTGAAGTGTCTGGGACAAGTTTATTTGCAAGAAAAAGACTAGTTATGAGCAGCGGGTTCTGTGGCAATACAAATGTTACTTTTCAACAATTTCAAATTCTATAGGCCATAGAAAATCATTGATTTAAGAAGATTCTCTTCCATTTTTCTACAGCAGCCTGCAAATTAATATTCCAGTATTAGCAAGAGAAAAATTCAGGTTATATCAATGAGGCAGCAATAAATGCTCATTACAAAGATAGATAAAGTACAGTAGTTAAAAAACTGCAAAAAGTTCAACATGCCAGAGCTGTCAAAGAAAAGCATCTGCAAGTAATGGCTTGTATTTAGTAACAAAATTTTCCCAAAATTTAGTCTATCTTGAGGGTGTTTATAGCTAGCTGTTCAAATTCATTTCAGATGGCAGAGTTAAGCCATGGTGTAGCAGTCCTGGCAGAAGGTGTTGCCATGATGGAAACCACCTTAGTTGGTGTGGTGCAAGTAGATCCTCGCCGTCTGCTGGAAGATGGTGTTCGTCGAGAGCTCGTTTCGCTTGTTGCTAGAATTTTACATGAAGGACTTACTTTCAACACAAAAGTTAAGGTAAATATATTTTTATAGATAAAATTTTGATGAGAGTATTTTCTGAGCTGAAATTAGGCTTATCTATAGATATATTGCCTAGGGGTCCCATCTCTTTTCTAATGCTTATTTCAACAATTTCCTAAAACTGTAATTAATTACTTTACAGTACATTCATTAGACTAACTCCTATCACCATTTCCAGCTTTTACCAATCTTATACCAGTCTTTGCAAGTATATATTAAAACATTTCACAAATTTACACTGATGTTTATTAATGTCCATCAACATGTAGGAATATTTCACACCTGAAAGCTAGATTATTCTAGCAATGTATAAAAATTTATTTTAAGTTTCTCATGAATATATGATTTTTTTACATTTAAGGACTAATCATGTGGAGCATTTACAAAATTATAGTCATATATCACCATTCTGACAATTTCTTCTTTTTCATGTCTGTTTTATTGGGAACAATTTTGTATTATATAGAATAAGGTGAGTTTAATGTTTGTAATCTAAGATATAATATAAAGGGAAGTTCTTTTATATTATTAAGAATAGTATTTGTTGCCAAATACGCTTTGAAGAACAGGAAAATATTTCAATTGGAAATGACACCATTTATTTTATTCAAATTCTGCAATGAAAAGTTGAGTGTCACATCTTTCCAAGATAATATCCCAATACTGTATTAGGTAAAGAAGTTAAATGATGTTGCTAACATATTTTTTATCCCAACTCAACTTAATGAAAGCTAAGTTTTTTTTTGGTTATCAATAAGAAACTGGCATAGGCACTTCTAGTTTTATAGGTATCATGGTATTGATATTAATCAAAAATATGTAATCAGACACTGTTTACATTATCTTGTTTATATTATAGAAAATCCTCCCTTCCAATGTGCTTTGTTTAGCACAGTGGTTCTCAAACTTTTTCATGAGCGACCCTATTTGAAACATTTCATTCCTTCGCGACCCAGAGTAAAGTGAAGAGAAAGAAAACATGCAATGATATATACACTTTATTTTGGAAAAAAAATAATGTGTACAGCTTTTCATTCACAAAACTAAACTAGTGGGATTTATGGCACTGCTTTTCCTTTTCACAAAACTAAACGAACAGGACTCATGGCACTGCTTTTCGTTCCCAAAATTATATTAATAGAATCCATGGCACTGCTTTTAATTCACAAAACTAAATTAATAGAATCTATGGCACTGCTTTTAATTCACAAACATAACATACTTAACAAAAGTAATTTGTGGTTAAAGAAGAATAATTCAATTAAGCAACTGAAATACACTGAAACACTGAAAGCATGATAATGTTCCTGTGTCCCTGCGACCCATCAAAATTGATCTCGCGACCCATAGTTTGAGAACCACTGGTTTAGCACAATGTACTGTAGATGATATGATAAAGAATCTTTGTAGCATCCCATCAACCACAGCCACATTGTTATCTGCCTTTTATTTTTCATTCATTCCCTTCCATTTTTCTTCCCTAGTTGTCAAAACTCCTTAGATTTTCCTTATTCAGTTTCGAACTCATATTTAAGAACAAATCCTTTGAGCAAGTCCTGTAAGAATTGAGAAAAGGACTTGGTAGTCTCATTTAACTAAAAGTAATAATGATAAAGTTTTAACTTGAATAAAACACCATGCCATGTCTGTTGATCTTGGGTATTAAAATCCACAATTATATTTTGCACTTTTTTTAAAGTGCCTCTTCAGCTGAAGAATAAAAAAGTTTTACAATGTTTAAAAGGTAAACTAAAAACAAATTACAATTACAGGATAAAAGTAATTAAACCAAAGTAATTGTTAAAGCTAAAACCTCAGATAAAAAAGAAGTGGCAATTTTCTAACAAGTGAACAGTCTTCATGTTAAAATAGCTAGTCGCCGGTTAACTGGATATTTTGTTATCTATTACCGATTCTCTCCGATCGTCTTGCTGGCAGTCTATTTTCCAAAAGATTTATGTTGGTATCCTGCAACTGTGGCTCTCCGTTGTTGTTGGCACTATGGCTCTGATCAATATTATCAATTCCATTAGCCTGCAAACGAGGAAGCAGTGGCTTGGCAGAAGTTTGGCAGCTCTAGATGTTTTAAAAATATTTCTAAAAATCAATTGTTCCGTAACTGGAATACAAACCACGCTATTTAATAGGGGTATTACTTTCGGCGTAGCTGAAATGACGAGCCATTAAAATTTAACGAGAGTTTACTACCCACACCGCTAGTTAGCGGGGGTAGGGGAGGGTAGCTTGCTTCCCCCCCCCCCCACACACACACACACACACACACACGCACACAACCACACCTGTGCTTGAGCTCACTTTACTTTGGGCTCGGAGCGAGAACGGTTGTTTCCTCTCTCTCTCCTCGCCTATTTTGGACTGCCATTAATTTTTGTCTTTTAACTTACTTTTTCTTATACTTGTAAATATATATATAAACATTCTTAATGTTTATGTATATATATGGTATAGAAAGAAGTGAAGAGAGTAAGGAAGGCTGGCTCAAGAATTGAAGAGACAGTGAAAGATGGAAATGGAAGGTTGTTAAAAGGAGAGGAGGCAAGGAAAAGATGGGCGGAATATTTTGAAAGTTTGCTGAATGTTGAGGATAATAGGGAGGCAGATATAATTGCTGTTGCAGGTGTTGAGGTGCCAGTGATGGGAGATGAGAATTAGAGAGAGATTACAATAGATGAAGTGAGGAGAGCACTAGATGAAACGAGAGTAGGAAAAGCTTCTGGTATGGATGGTGTGAGAGCTGAGATGTTGAAGGAAGGGGGTGTGACTGTACTTGAATGGTTGGTGAGATTGTTTAATATGTGTTTTGTGTTGTCAATGGTACCAGTAGATTGGGTTTGTGCATGTATTGTACCACTATATAAGGGTAAGGGAGATTTGCATGAGTGTTGTAATTCAAGAGGTATTAGTTTGTTAAGCGTAGTTGGAAAAGTGTATGGTAGAGTAATGATTAATAGGATCAAGGATAAAACAGAGAATGCAATTTTAGAAGTATAGGGTGGTTTTAGAAGAGGTAGGGGTTGTATGAATCAGATTTTTACAGTTAGGCAGATATGCGAGAAATATTTAGCAAAAGGTAAGGAGGTGTATGTTGCGTTTATGGATCTGGAGAAAGCGTATGATAGAGTTGATAGGGAAGCAATGTGGAATGTGATGAGGTTATATGGAGTTGGTGGAAGGTTGTTGCAAGCAGTGAAAAGTTTCTACAAAGGTAGTGAAGCATGTGTTAGGATAGGAAATGAAGTGAGTGATTGGTTTCCGGTGAGAGTGGGGCTGAGAGAGGGATGTGTGATGTCGCCGTGGTTGTTTAACTTGTATGTTGATGGAGTGGTGAGAGAGGTGAATGCTCGAGTGCTTGGACGAGGATTAAAACTGGTAGACGAGAATGACAATGAATGGGAGGTAAATCAGTTGTTGTTTGCGGATGATACTGTACTGGTTGCAGACACAGAAGAGAAGCTTGGACGATTAGTGACAGAATTTGGAAGAGTGTGTAAGAGAAGGAAGTTGAGAGTTAATGTGGGTAAGAGTAAGGTTATGAGATGTACGAGAAGGGAAGGTGGTGCAAGGTTGAATGTCATGTTGAATGGAGAGTTACTTGAGGAGGTGGATCAGTTTAAGTACTTGGGGTCTGTTGTTGCAGCAGATGTACGTCAGAGAGTGAATGAAGATTGCAAAGTGTTGGGGGCAATTAAGGGAGTAGTAAAAAATAGAGGGTTGGGCATGAATGTAAAGAGAGTTCTATATGAGAAAGTGATTGTACCAACTGTGATGTATGGATCGGAGTTGTGGGGAATGCAATTGAATGTGTTTGAGATGAAGTGTCTAAGGAGTATGGCTGGTGTATCTCGAGTAGATAGGGTTAGGAACGAAGTGGTGAGAATGAGAACAGGTGTAAGAAATGAGTTAGCAGCTAGAGTGGATATGAATGTGTTGAGGTGGTTTGGCCATGTTGAGAGAATGGAAAATGGCTGTCTGCTAAAAAAGGTGATGAATGCAAGAATTGATGGGAGAAGTACAAGAGGAAGGCCAAGGTTTGGGTGGATGGATGGAGTGAAGGAAGCTCTGGGTGATAGGAGGATAGATGTTAGAGAGGCAAGAGAGCGTGCTAGAAATAGGAATGAATGGCGAGCGATTGTGACGCAGTTCCGGTAGGCCCTGCTGCTGCCGCCTCCGATGCCTTAGATGACCACGGAGGTAGCAGCAGTAGGGGATTCAGCATTATGAAGCTTCATCTGTGGTGGATAATGTGGGAGGGTGGGCTGTGGCACCCTAGCAGTACCAGCTGAACTCGGTTGAGTCCCTTGTTAGGCTGGGAGGAACGTAGAGAGTAGAGGTCCCCTTTTTTGTTTCATTTGTTGATGTTGGCTACCCCCCAAAATTGGGGGAAGTGCCTTGGTATATGTATGTATGTGATGTGTATAGAAATGTAGTAAGTTTCCTTTTCAGTGTTTGTGCTGTGTGTGTGATATACGAGAACGACACTTGCGTAGTAGCAAGGCCAGCACAGTTCAACTTCATGGGGAACGGCCTCTCCCTCTCTGGTCCATCGGTCTTCCCGTCGGCATATATCCATTAACTCGGCCGCCGCAGGGGATTTGTCATCACCTGGAGCCTCTTCATTCAACTATTGTCTTCGCCTTTTCCTCTTTTCCAACGGGAAACTTGGATTCTGAGCGAAGGGAATGTGGCCTTTTATAGATTGACTACAGTCTCTCTCTTCTCAAGGTCATTCACCTTTACTACAACAACGTACTATTGCGGAAGCTCCTTTCCCCTGTGCGGGTTAGGCTGCTCTTCTGTTTGTTTGTCTCAGTTATTTTAGTGAAATCCAATTGTATTTTAACTTTTCAGCTTTCTCCGTGGGGAACACTTCCCTTCGGGGGGTCAGTGGTTCTCACTTTTATTGAATATTCTTAGATGATTTGAATAATTATAATTCTGTTTTTATTACAGTTACTCCACTCCCCCCCCCCTTCTCCCGTGGATGTCATCTGGGGAAGAAAGGGCGCATACTTAATTCTTATTTTATGTTATTCCCTCGGGGTTCCTCTTCGGAGTTCCTCTCTAGGGAATTTCTGTTAAATAATTATTTAATTTTATTTTCCCAGTTAACTATGCAGTTTTTCTTCGTTCGACTAAAGAGTGCCAACGAAGCAGAGCTGTCCTGTTCATGCCTGGGGAATCTGTTGTCACTGCCGTCCCTCAGAGGACGTCATCATGGGTGTCATCCCTTCTCTTAGAAGTACTCCCGTGACAACATGGCCAGCACTTCAGATCATCTTAGAACGCTAAAGGAGGTTCGCCTCCAGGGGTTGGACAACTTCCCTTCCGAGGGAGGTTTCCTCCCCAGGTGTGAGGTTGTTCTCTCCCTTCAGAGGGAGAACTTCCCATACCTCAAAAAATTCATCGCCTCCGACTACTGTTGCTGCCCTTCAGCCAGACTTCTCTCCCCCCTTGCTGAGTTTCTCTTACTTCAGGGGTGGAGCACAGTCTTGGCAAGTCTCATCTACGAAGTGTTCACCTCTCTCGTTCGCGAGAGAGGCCACTCATAGAGACTCCTCTTCGGAGGATCGCTACTGATAAGGTCAGCTTGCTGATCCAACGGCCCTAAGGGGCGTCACCACGAGTGTCTTTAAGTCTCTTCTACAAAGTGTCACCTCTCTCATTCGCAAGAGAGGCCACTCATAGAGACTTCTCTTCGGAGGATCGCTACTGAGAAGGTCAGCTTGCTGATCCAACAGCCCTAAGGGGCGTCATCACGAGTATCTTCAAGTCTCTTCTACGAAGTAGTCACCTCTCTTGTTCGCGGGAGAAGCCTCTCATAGAGACACCTCCTCGGAGGATCAAGCAGACCTTCCAGTGACCTACCTATCTACCAGCGCAACCTTTTGCTGCAACGTAGTCCTTTGGACTTTGGTCCTGGACTCTATCACGGACCTTTTACGGTCCCATCGGTGGATGCTCGCCCTTCCAAAGGGCGCATCCCAGTTCCTGATCGTTCTGCCAGCTGACCTACCGATCTACCAGCGCAACCTTGCGCTGCAACGAAGGACTTCGGTCCTGGACTCTAAAGCAGACCTGCTTACGGTCCCATCGGTGGACGCTCGCACTTTTTTAAAGGGCACATCCCAGTTCCTGATCGTCCTGCCATTGGTCAACCTACCAGCTGACACTCCAACCTACTAGCGCTACCTTCACGCGCTCACCGATATTCTTACGCGCGCGGGAACCAATGGTCTCCCGCGCACACGCTCGCCGACATTCTTACACGCGCAAGCGCCGACGATCTTCTGCGCGCGGGTACCGATGGTCTCCCACGCGCGCGCTCTTATATACGCACGTGAGCGCCGACGATCTTCCATGCGCAGGTACCGATGGTCTCCCGTGCGCGCACTCGCCGACATTCTTACGCTCGCGAGCGCCGACAATATTCCGCGTCCGGGTACCGATGGTCTCCAGCGCGCGCGCCAACATTCTTACGCGCGCGAGCGCCATCGATCTTCCGTGCGTGGGTACCGATAGTCTCCCGCGCGCGTGCGCACTGATAGTCTTACGCCAACAGTCTTCCACGCGCGCACACCGATAGTCGCGCGCGTGTTGCCAACAGTCTTATACGCGCGCATGCATCGATGATCTTCCGCGCACGGGTGCCGATGGTCTCCCACGCGCGCGTCGATGATTTTCCACGCACGCCAGTGTCAACAAGCGCGCAAGCGCCAATGCTCTTGTGCGCGCTTCATAGTCTTGCACGCGCGCGCGGCAACAGTTCCGCACGCATGGCCGACTTTCTTCCCCGCGCGAGCGCCTAGGGTCTCCCACACGCGCACCAACAGTATTGCGCATGTGCGTGCCGACTTTCTTCTGCGCGCGGGCGCCAATGGTATCCTGCACGTGCGCCAGTAGTCTACCGTGCAAGCGCACCGACGGCCTTACGCGTGGGCGCGCTCCGACAGCCTTCGCGTGTGCGCGCTCCAGTAATCTTGAATGCACGCACACAGCCTTCCGTGCGCTCCGACGGTCTTCTACGTGCGGATGCCGATGGTCTTCCGCACGCACGCGCCAACAATCTCCACGTAGTACTCTCACGCACGCGCCAATGCTCCCACTCTTGCGCAACCAGTCACACGCTTTGGTGCATTCTAGGGAGAATGCACAAAACTACACAGTGCCTTACGAGCGATCTTCCTCACTTTCCTGCGCCCTCCTGCGCAGTTACGGTCCCCGGATTCATACTCCAGCTCTTGCCAAAGAGTCAAGGCTCGCAGATCCAATGCACCAGCTCTTGTCTAAGAGCCAGCGCTGGCCTGCTCTCCAGGCAGATATTAAGCACCAGCATCATCCTGTGTGCCATCGCTCCAGACTCACCTGCACACTCGCGCAATTGTCAGTAAAAAGGAGTAAAACTTTTTGGACAGGTCACCATTGCCCCATTCCTCCCCGCAAGCACATAAACATTGCCACCGGGAAAAGAGGAATAAGGCTCCACAGAAGGATTCAAGATCCCGAAGATTCCATCCTACCAGGGAATCGAATCGGGGAATCCTTGGTCCCTGTCTCTTCTGAAGTTTCTTTTTTCCTTGACAGACCAGTGACAGCAAACAGGAAAGCATCAACAGACTGATCTCTAGATCACTGTTTGCTGATGGCTAGTTCATAGTTTACTGATCGCTAGGTCTCCGATCACCAGATCGCCAATTGCTAGCTCAGTGCTGATCTGTGACCTCTAGTCCCTCCAATGACTAACGATCTCCAATTGCTAGCATTTCCAAACATCGATTGCTAGTCAATAACCAGTCATCAGCTTGCTGATCACTAGATCACCGATGGGCAGCTCATCTTTCTTCGATCATTGAACTCAGCTCGCTGATCTCTGACCAGCCCATCTTCAGCTTGCTCATCTCTGACCAAACAGGGGGGATCATAATCAGCTGGCTGATCTCGAACTCACCATCGGCGTACAGACCACCGATTCATTGGTCATCGGTTATTTGCCAGCAGTTCGTGACTCGAACTTTCTAGTCAACCACTTCCTGTAGTTCCTAGATCAGAAGTTATACAACATACTTCTAGCTACTGGCCGTTTGCCATCACGCTAAAGTGATCAGTAAACGTTCGACAACCCTCATCAACGGCTTGCCAACAGGGAACTACTAGCGAGCACTCTCCAACTGCGCAGTATCCAGGATACCCAACGGTTAACCATTGATTAACATTCACCAGATTAATTCTATTCTTAGGTATAGCATCAATCCCATCAGGGCGCATGGTAAGGCTAAGCGTGGCCTTCCTTCTAAAGAAATTCTCTCTCGGAGAAGAATCCTTACACTGGGTATCGCTCCTGTTCCTTTACGACACGAGTCAAGACTCCAGCGTCGACAATCTTCCATGCAAAGGATCACCAAGGAGCTGTCCCTTTGGGTCGATGTCCACTCCATGTTGGAGTTCGATCGAAGGTTAAGACCTCAGGTCTTCATTTACACACTGGACCTAAAGGACACTTACTCCCAGGTCCAAACCATCCATCTAGGAAGGATGGAAGATTCAGTCTAGACAAACAAGAAACACCAGTTCAAGGCACTGTGCTTCAGTCTTTCCATTACACCCATCCTGGTCTCACAGGATCGGCTTCCGTCTCCGCTCTCTCGGGACGACTGACTGACCTTAGCAGACTCAGTGGCAACCTTGCTTTAACACTGGAACTTCTGAAGTCTTTTTACCAAGATCCAGTGATCAGGGTAAACCTACGGAATCTTCCCTACTTCCCTCCCAGGAGACTGGTGTATCTGGGAATGATTCTAAACACCAATCTCCACAAAAACCTTCTCGAAACGAGAACTACTTCCATTCCGGGAGACAGGAGTCGGAAAAAGAAGAAAGGAGGGACCATAGTGCTGCACCACACGACCTCAGCCCTCTGGACAGAGCCCGAAGGTACCTTCTCTTAGATCTCTAAGAGATGAAGGCCAACTTCCCGGTCCTTCAACATCCTCATCGGTTCCTAACAGACCACTCAGTGATGTGATGGACAACACACCGCACACCACATAGAGACTCACATTGACAAGCAAGTAGGAACTGGCTTGTAGAATCTTCCCATCTAATAGTATAAACACTAAGATGGGCCAAAGTCCGTTCAGTTCCACTTTCAGCCCGCTTCATTCCAGACTGGAAGAACAGGCTCGCCGACAATCTGTGCACAGCATCTCAGATAGGTATACCGAATGGACTTTGGATCGCCATGTAGCCAACAAAGTCCTGACTTTATGAGGTCCTCCAACTAGGGGTCTGTTCACAATGCTCCTGAACCTCAGGCTACCGTTGTTCACCAGCCCTAGACCCCAAGGCTCTCTGGCAACAACGGTGGGTACAACAATGACGTTTACGTCTCGTCCCTGTTTTATCTGGAGAAGGGCTCTCAACAAGGCTAGAACATCGGTCAATCTCTCAAGGACTCTCCTAGCTCCGCTATGGCATTATGCAGAAAGGTTTCCAAACCTTTTGCAGCTCCTGATAGAGCCTCTAAGAGAACCCTCTCTGCATATCAGACAACCCACTTCGACACCTACCACAAGCTATAGCTTTGCTATGAGTGTACGCCTGAAGACTACCCAATACCTCTTTGCGAAGAGGTTGTCTAGATACCTGAGGAGTTCCTCAGCATCAGTCTACCAGGCAATGTCACGTCTTGTGTGGTTGGCGTCATAGGAAAGTGTCTCTTCTCTCGATACCTTGATTCCAGCAATGGCGCAATCCTCGAGTATATGCAAGAGGAAAAGATCCCCTATTCAGTTTCGACAGGTAAAGATGATCACTCAACCTTGATCCTTCACCTTCATACTGAAAGAAAGGGACACCCTTTCATCGATAGACTTTTCCTAACTCATACGGACTTACTACTTGCCTTTCCCCAGTCGGAATTGAGACCTTCCTCTCAGAACATAGTTCAATCTCAACAAGTAGCAGAAGGTTGAGGGCACTGTTACCTGGTTTTAGTCTGCGTGAATGAAAAGATTTGACAGGCTCTTATTCTTTTCTTCATCCTACCCTCTCGCGGGGAAAGCAGCATCCTGGGTTCTCTGCATAGCTGACCTCAAACCACTGCGGGTAAACCATGCTTCCTTGTGTTCCTAATATTAAGACTAATATTGTTACGTCCCCATACCCTGACGAGGTGGTATTGGGAAAGTCCTAGGCTACAAGTTTCCATCTAAAGAACTTCAGAACAACTTCCTAGGACGAGTCACACTTCTTCATACCTTCACACACAGCTTGCGTAGGCCACAGTCCTTGCGTAACAAGGTTCTAGTGAGGTGCAGGGACTCCTTATTTCTTGGGTGCTTACACACTCAAATAACGAGCCCCCGGGCAAAGCCAAAACGCCAGACTGGCAGGGACGTCCACCCTTCCTAATGGGTGAGTCACCCCTATTAAATAGCGTGGTTTGTATTCCAGTTACAGAACAAATGACAAATTCATAGATAATTTGTATTTTTCCTAACTATACAAACCTTAGCCCGCCAGCCCTATCCCCCTTGAAGTCCTACCTCCAAGCAAAGTGAGCTCAAGTACAGGTGTGTGTGAGGGGGGGGGGGGGGGTGTTAGCAAGCTACCCTCCCCTACCCCCGCCTACTAGCGGTGTGGGTAGTAAACCCTCGTTAGATTTTAATGGCTCGTCATTTCAGCTACGCCGAAAGTAATACCCCTATTAAATAGCTAAGGTTTGTATAGTCAGGAAAAATACAAATTATCTACGAATTTGTCATATTACTAATAATGTTGTCTTCCTGTTTAAAACATTTATTGTTATCAAACGTGTCCATTACTTGAATCAAGTCTCCCTTAACTACCCTCCTACAGTACGTCCAATATCTGAATCCTTATATATTATTTTGGTATTATTAATATCTACTCTATGGTAGAGATCTAGAGAATGACTAGCTACAGCACTGTTTTGGAGTCCAATAGAGGAAGACCCCCTTTTCTTCTGTGTTCCTGTCCTATTTAAATATGTAATGCATATAATTGTGGATCTTAATACCTAATGTTTCAAGTAATAAAGGCTAACCACTAAAAGTGAATGATTGAGAAGGATTTCATGTAGATGATTTTTCAATTCCTTATCAATGCCCTAATAAAAAGTAGAAAACCTGCAGCTTTTAAGAAGGGTTTATGCCTCAAGCTATGCTGTTTAAATTTGTTTTATTAATGCCCCTTTATAAGTTACTGTAATATAATAAATAAAAAGCAATTTAATGAGACTAACAAGTCTGTGACTAGACTATCATAAAGCTCATGTGAAGACTTTACTCTTAAATAATTGAAAATGGAACAAAATTAGAGTTGTAAAAAATGGACACCCAGACGATAAGATCAAATGAATTGACCAGAAATTGCACAGCTGAAATGACTGGTAATTTTGGCCTAAGGGACACTGCAAAGAACTATTTATAGTGTGAGGGATGAGTGAACTTTGGGCAACATGCCCCTTTGGAAAATTGTATGGCCATAAATTCCACGAGTTTACATTTACATAGTGCTGTGTACATGAATTACTTCTATGTGTTTTACAGAGATTTGAATCCATTTTCTTAACCATAAATTGAATTAATGCAAAAAAAAAAATGCCAGTATTGATGATTTTGGGGGTTGTGACTTAGTTTTTTATAAGATCAGTCTCTAAATGTTGAATAAAATGAGTTTTGGCAAAATACATATAATACTGAGTGTACTGAGCTAGTCCAAAAATTATTACCTAAGTTTTCATTTTTACAGGAAAGTGAATTGTATAAACGCCTTGCCCTGGTTGGTCAACAGATGACAGGATTTTGTACATCTTTTGAATTCATCCAAGATTACATTAGTATGTATGGCCTTAAGATATGGCAAGAAGAGATGTCACGAATTGTCAACTACAATGTAGAACAGGTATGACATATGCACTCGTTACATAATCATGTCTAAATTATTTTAATTAAAAAAGCTGTATCTCATAAAATGTAAAAGGGATCTTTGTTTACAAAAGTATTAAAATATTTTTTATTAAACTTGATTTGGGTTTTGCCTATTTCAAAACCTTCAACATGAAAATATCAAGGTTAGGGATTTTTATACTTGAAAATATTAATCTTAATTAGGTTACATATTTTTTCACCATTTTATACTGCATAAAGTTTGGAAAGAACAATTTGTGTTCATTGATGATTATGGTAAATTCAAAGATGAAGTATAGTTCAATATAAATATGTATAGTACAAAATAAATTGATTAAGGTATGAATAAATTTATATAAATATGTTGGATAATAAAGGGATTTTGACGAAGGAAAAATCTATTTCTGGGCGAGAGACCTGTGCCGCCCAGTGAAATACTCCTAGAGCACTATTTCTAAGGAATATAACTGCTATATATTACCAGAGAAAAAAAGCATAGGAATGCCAGGTTGAACCCAGCTCGCTCACCTATATAAGGTGTCGGTATAAAATACTGGGGCGTGATAATTCACAACCAGAGGTCTCGCACTATTTAGATATCTCCTCTTCAAAATCCCCGCCACAGCGAGGTGCCGTTCAACACTACTACCACTAACCCAACCCACGCCAGTGACGTCACTCCTCATAGCACCCAAGGTTTGGGGCCCATGTTGGGAGGGAAGTCAAGGGAGGGTTCACTGGGCGGCACAGGTCTCTCGCCCAGAAATAGATTTTTCCTTCGTCAAAATCCCTTTTCTGGGCTCCGACCTGTGCCGCGCAGTGAAATAGTACCAGAGAAATGGTCCCAAATCTTGGGACAATACCTGAGGAAGTAACAAAATCCAAAATAACAGGTAAGAGGATAGCAAGACATAGTTGATTAAGGTTCACTATGTTCAGGAGGAATCACATTCCCTGCTGCCACTGTAGCAAATATAAGGCTTCCAGAGGTTTTAAGCAGTGGCGTTTAAATACTGTTGGAGACTTCCGGCCTGTATATTTAGTAAGTCCAGTGAAGTTCATAGTAATTAACTGAGGTAGCTACAGCTCATATATCATGGACGTAAGGGAGTGATGTGGGAATGATTCTAGGTAGCCCGTTAATGAAATGCAGAATCTTCTGTCTGAGTCCTTTCAGGATGATGGTTCTTCACCTTCTCTAATGGGTAAGGGCCCCGAGGACTGAACGGGAGATATGTTTAAGTAGGCTTCCAGAGTGTTTACTGGACATAAAGATGGGTCCTGCGGAAGTGGGACAATCTTCCAGGGGAACCGTCTGTCCTGGGGGTCCTCATTTTCGCTAAAAATCTTTTGTCAGGGGAAAGGAGTACTTCCCCTGATGAGAGAAATTCAATATGACCTGGATCTCTAGACAAGGCTGAAAGTTCTGATATTCTGGCGCCAGAAGTCAGGTTCATTAAGAACAAGGATTTCCTAACCAATGGAATATAATGGCAAGTCTCGTTAAGAGTGTCTGAAGCCAACTTAAGTACGTCATTCAGAAACCAGGAAACTGAGCTATGGTGAGTTGATGGTTTCAATCTGGCGCAGGTTCTCGGGATGGATGAGAAGTATGAATCTGTAAGGGCAATATTAAAGCCAATTGTAAAACCTTCAAGGCTGACTTAATTTGTGGTAATAGTACAAGTCTCTAAGTCTGATTCAAATAAAATTCTGAAGAAGGTTACTGTCAGATTCATAGTCATTGTCTCAACCTTTGAGTCCCTTAAAAACTGGCAAGTTTCATAACAGCCGAATCATACTGTCGAAGGGTGGATCCCCTCTTATCTGATTCTAAAAATAACGTATTTGAGGATCAATATCTGCACCTCTTGAGCTGTAAATTTCATAAAGTCCAGAAAGGTAGGGCATTCTGAATTTGAGGAAGCTAACACACAGCGAGTTGTACTGCTTGTGTTTGTATTGGATTGGGGATCTGTCGAGGTGGAGAACCAGTTCCACCAGAAGGGGAAACCCGTTGTGCTTGGGCCAGATGGGGACTACTAGAGCAACTTGGCCTTTGAAAGTCCTGAGCTTGTCTAACACTTTCATCGACAGATTTATTGGTGGGAATAGGTAAATTCTCTCCCAAGTGTTCCAGACTAATGATAGTGCGCCTGTGGCGTAAGCCCGAGGATCCGGGCTGGGAGCTACGTAGCACTCTAGTTGTAGTTGGACATTGTTGCAAACAGATCTATCTGGAGATCCGGAACCTGAGAAAGAATCCAACTGAAGGACATTGGGTCTAGTGACCACTCCGACTCCAGCGGAGTTGTCCTCGAAAGTGCGTCCGCCACTATCTATCTAGAAGAAACCTGATATGTTGGTTTTTGGCTGGAGCCGGTTGCTTAAGGTCAAAAATACCGCCATGGCTTCTAAAACATTGATATGAAGTTGGCGGAATATTGTCGACCATAGTCCCAGGACTTTCGTGTACTGAGAGTACCCCCCCCCCCCCCCCCGCCTGTTAGGGAGGCGTCTGTGTAAATGACGAGCTTGGGGGTGGATATTGTAAGGAAACTGATTTGCCAGATTTTGACCTTTGTCCATGGTTGAAGTCTTTTCTTCAGAATTGGTTGGAGTCGAGCCCTTTGTCTCGATATTACTCGTTTTCCTGGAGCACCATACTCGGCTTATATCTTTCAGTCTGGCCTTCAGTAGTATATCTGTTACTGAGGCAAACTGGAGGGCACCCAGGATTCTCTCTTGATTTCTTCTGGAAGACAATTTGTCTTTGAGAAAACTTATTGTGTTTTGCTATATCGTTCCTCTTGGCTGTTGGGAGACAGAGTGTGGGAGCATAGAACCCATTGAATCCTAACCATTGAAACTTGTCCTCGGGACCAAACGAGATTTCTCGAAGTTGATTTGGAACCAAAACTGTTGTAAGAGATTATCACTCTGTAGTTGCTGTGAGGCAGTTTGCCTAGTTGAAGCCTAGAAACGGACGAAAATGCCTTGCTTTCGGAACATGATAGCAAACGTCTGCAAGATCCATAGGGGAGGTGACGGCCCCACAGAGAAGCAAGGTCCGCACCTGAGAGATGGTCAGCATGTGAAACTTGTCGCATTAAATGTAAGAATTCAGAAGCGACAGGTCTAGGATTACTCTTCGCTATTCTGAGTCTTTCTTTGGCCCGCTGAACAAGTGATCCTGAAATTACAAACGATTTACTTTCTTTATTGCTTCCTTTTGCAATAAATCGTTTTCATATAAGACTAGCTCTTCCGTTGGATGTTGATGAAAACTGGTTGGTGGAGGGGGCCATTCTATCCAACTCCACCCCAGACCTTTGGAAATTATACTGAAAGCCCAAATGTTGAACGTTCAACGGTTCCGGAAGATGTAAAGTCCTACCCCTACCTGAGAACCCCCAATGATTTGCTGCGGATTTACCTCCTCGGCCTCGAGAGTAGCTGTTGCGAAAAGTTCCTCTCGAGCTAGCGCCTCTGGGGCGCTGGTAACCCTGGAAAGCACCCTGAGTTTCAAAGGTGGGCCTAAGGGCTGGGGAAGTAGCATAGGAGGTAGTTGCTACTTGGGACTGAGGAACCAGCACGTATTGCTGTTGGGGTTGACCCTTCGAAGTGAAAGGTTGACTCCCTTGTGCCACCGGGATGGTTTGAACCACCTGTTGAGACTGCCGGTTTGGAAGGAATGGAAAGATCTCAGACTCTTTCTACCTCGAGATTGGTTGCTGGCCGGTTCGAACTTGTGCTTGGGGACTAAGCCCATCGAACCTTGAGGCTCTGATTGACCCTAGCAGCTCCAGACTGGGGCTTTAATGAGCTTGTTAGGCTCATGTCTGATAGTGGCCTCAGACAAGACATGCCTACAGCAACGACGTCTGGCCGCAAAGAAGTCGTAGGAATCAGACAGTAAGGTTTGAAGTAATGACTTTGTCAAGACCTTAAAAGGTGGTTCTTCTTCATACATTAAAGAGGTCTTTTCTGCCATTGTAGCCGAGTTGATAGGTCCACTCAGGCGCATACAGGCTTCGAGCTCGAGGCATATCAGAGATTCCGGAAGCCTGGGTAGCCACTCACTGAACTGAATGGGAGCACAGTCAGCGCTTAATTTACCCAATGTGAAGGTCGCCGGGGCGTTAGCCCAGCAATCGTGATCCCCCAGGGACAGGAGGGAGGTCGGATGCGTTTCCTTCAGCTGCGGTAACGGCTTGCCCTCGTTTATTGCCTGCCGAGCAAGGTCCGATATCTTAGTGACACACGGAGTAGGGGTTTACTCCTCCACTAGAAACATCGTGTACGGGCTCTTGTGAGGTGTTAACGTAGTGTTAACACACTCCCACTCGTTTAAGGGCCGGACCCAGGTGGACTGAGCCTGCCCCTTTGGGTACATTTTGGTTTCTTTGGGGACCTTGTCAAACCTTACGAGTGTCTCCTCGGTAAGGCATGCGAAACTAGAGAGAGGGAACTGTAGACCCGGCGGGTAGAATTCAAAATCTTCTACAGTCCGGGTGCCAAACCCTTCGATGGTTAACATACCATCTTTGAAGGGAGAGCGCAAGGCCCCCTTCCACGGATTGCTTTCGACGAATTCCGGGAGCCTAGAGGCATCCGGGGTGATATATTGTGCTGTTGAGGTAGCCCATAACAAATGAGACCCTGTATGAGGCTATCTGGTTTAGCACTCACTTCCCCCTAATGGGCAATAATTCCATTCAATTGTCAAGTTCACAGAGGCACCAGGAATCTTCCATCCTATAATCGTGGTGACTCGGTATGTGACACGAGGTTTGAGCCAGTGAGCTACAGAGGTCCGTAAATTATATATATATGTATATATATGGATAAATATCAGCACAACACCGTGTTCAAATAGAAATAAATTTCTACCTCATCCCTGGGATCGGTCGCTGGCCTCTTCTAATGAAAGGTCAGGTTGAAACTAACCATGCCACGAGAGGCCATGCATCAATCTTGAAAGGGCTGCCGGATCGAAGGGAGCCTCCGGGGTCATAGGTTTCAGGCCGGGCTTCGCTCTCGGCCCAAGAGAAGTCTTAACTGGTTTGGTGATTTGGAAGACCTGTGAGTCTTTGGTAGGGCTGGCAGGTAGCTTTAACTTTAGGGACAACGGGACGTGGCCCGACATCAGCCACGTGCTTCCTTGAAAACCCTAAAAGGAAGAGACACAGGATCTCTTTGCCCTGACACTCCAGGCAAACCCGCCAACCCAGATCTAAAGAGTCGCCAAGGTAGAAGTCATGGAAGACTGCGAGCTCCGAAAGAGGGTATATCGTTACTAATGAACAAGGTAACTCCGTTGGGAATGTAAAATAAATAGATCGAGAATAAATGTTTAAATCGATCAATCACAAAGGAAATAAAATGAAAATCCCAAAATAATATATCCGAAGTTATAATTATAGATAGTAACGACAGGGGCACCTACAGTGTCCCATAGTAGGGTAGTAACCCAAAAAGATCCGGGTGTTCCGAATTCTTAAAATAGACCGGTATGAAACCGGGACAAAAGGCTATGAACAAAATTTCGGACCGGTATAATAACCGGGGAGAAAACTTTCATAAATTAACTGACATTGTCAAAATAATTCCATAAAAGGTGAAGATTATCAATGAAATAATATTGTCATAGCGCGAAATATACTATCCCGTCGGTACTGGGAAAGTATAGAATATCATAAAGATACATAAGTATCCCATAGCAGGTCAGTAACCTAAAGAGATCCGGATGCTCCGAATTCTTGAATTAGACCAATATGAAATCGGGACAAAAGACTATGAACAAAATTCAGATCGGTACAGTAACCGGGGAAAAACTTATCATAAATTAACTGACTTTGTTAAAACAATTCCATAATAAGTTAAGGTTATTAATGAAAAAATATTGTCATAGCGAGAAATATACTATCCCGTTGCTACTTGGGAAGTATAGAATAAAATAAAGATACGTGAGTGTCCCATAATAGGTTAGTAACCTAAAAGGATCCGGGTGTTCCGGGTTCTTAAAGTAGACCGATATGAAACCGGGACAAAAGGCTATGAACAACTCTAGGACCGGTTTAGTAACCGGGGAATAACTTATAAATAAACTGACATTGTTAAAACAATCCCGTAATAAGTTAAGGTTATCAATGAAATAATATTGTCATAGCTTGAAATACACTATCCCGTCGCTACTTGGGAAGTATAGAATAAAATACAGATACGTGAGTATCCCATAATAGGTTAATAACCTAAAAAGATCCGGGTGTTCCGGATTCTTAAAATAGACCGATATGAAATCGGGACAAAAGGCTATGAACAAAATTTCGAACCGGTATAGTAACCGGGGAAAAATTATAAAAACTAACAGACATTGTTGAAACAATTCCGCAATAAGTCAAGATTATCAATGAAATAACATTGTCATAGCGAGGAATACACCATCCCGTCATTACCAGGGAGGTACAAAACAAAAAGGGATGAAAAAGGATGCAAAAAACAGTGATGAATAAATATAATCAAAACTAGTTCCGGGGCCGGGGAACAGGGTTGGTAAAGTAAACTTAAAGTAACTTAAAGTAAACTTAAAAGTAACTTAAAGTAAACTTAAAGTAACCTAAGATACATCCTTAAAATACATAAATAGAAAACTCCAGTTATGATCTAAAACTAATGTCTGTAATTGAATAGGGCTCCCGGAGGGAGGATATTAATCAAAACTGTGTCAGTGTCAACAGATCTTGTATTTAAGAGCTCGGAGGCTCCGATGTCTGATGACGGGAGGGTACCACGGGAGAGCGCGGGGGAGCCAATGGAACCCCCACTACCCAACCAGAGGTACCGGGACGAAGGTAATGATTCATGTAGAATATAATATAATGATATAGGATATTAATAAGTCCTATGCGGACGATAATAGCAGGAGGTACCGTAGGTGGGGACACTCCTAATTTAAGTGCTCATTCTTACAACCATAGCTAAAAGCAAAAGTTACACCAAGGTGCAGTCATACCGACTAATCACGTGTGATAGTCCCCGGTGGTCCCGGCCCTCCCCCTCCCCCGACCGATGGCCAATCGGGGCGACGGGAGGGGAGGAGACGAAACAGCCCAGTATGAATGAATGAGACTAAGTCACACCCCGTGGGTACACTCAGTCCTCAATATGTCGGAACGTTGAGGGAAGACTGAGGAACAAGCATACTTGACCCGTATGTCATAACCAACAACCATCGAGTGAGAGGAAGGGTGTACACTGGAGGAGGGGGGGATGGAATAGCCTCCCCAACCTGTGGGGGGGGGGTATGGTACCGGGGAATCACCAGTGCGTAGTGGTAGACAGGGCTACCAACTGGAGATCCCCTCAACATGACATGAAAATCCCAAAAATATGATCATAACGGAGTAAAGCAATAAATATAATATCAATGCACAAATACATAAAAATAATTAATGAATTAAAAGCGAAATCACGTAAGTAAGGTTAGGCATTCAGAAATAATATGGCGAGAGAGGGACTCGGGCGAGTGGTAAGGGAGGAGCATGACGCCATCAGCAGATGGAAAGCAGGGGTACCAACCTAGTTACTGAAGCGGTAGATCGAACAGTAAAAACAACAAAATACGCGAGTCCCACTCGAACCAAATGTAAAACTAGGTGGAGCGTACGAAATAAAACTAAAATGTTTAATAATAATAAGTGAGATGGTCGTCTTCCTAGAACTAGCGAAACAATCTCAAAGGTGACGCAATCCACCAACATGCACGAATGCAGGCATACCAACATAACCTACTCCTTGATGAAACGCTAACATTGATATCATAGGATAACATAAAATTAATGCTAGATGAAAGCATAAAGACGGTGTACTATATAAATGTAAGGAAAAAACTCCTAAAAGTTCGAACAAATATTAATGACTGACGAACTAACGAGAAAAAGGGCAGAGCCGAACCATGAACGGTAAGAACGGGGACGCCGTTCATATATAAACACTTCTCCATTAATAAAAACAGAGGTTACACTGCCCAATCTCGCTAACATTCATGGATAAAGTACTTAACTTCGATGGGGTATCATGGGAATCGGCCATCGATTATAAAATAATGATAAATCCAAGGATAAACACGAGAAAAAAACATGTTGGACTTAATAACAACAAGTGCTATAAAGGAGTGACGTCACTGGCGTGGGTTGGGTTAGTGGTAGTAGTGTTGAACTGCACCTCGCTGTGGCGGGGATTTTGAAGAGGAGATATCTAAATAGTGCGAGACCTCTGGTTGTGAATTATCACGCCCCAGTATTTTATACCGACACCTTATATAGGTGAGCGAGCTGGGTTCAACCTGGCATTCCTATGCTTTTTTTCTCTGGTAATATATAGCAGTTATATTCCTTAGAAATAGTGCTCTAGGAGTATTTCACTGCGCGGCACAGGTCGGAGCCCAGAAAATGTCATATTACTATATTTAGTTAACAGAAAAAAAAACAAATATAAATTTTTGGGTAATTTTTTATTTTTCGTTCTTGTACTTGTATTATACTCTGACCTTGTAATGAGTTACAGTTTGTAAAATACTTTTTATTACTGGGAAGTTTTTTAATATAATTAAGTTATATTTGAAAACTTTTATACAGAATTGTGTAAATTTATATATAACCTTTTTCTTCATCTAGGAGTGTAATCAACTACTGAAAAAGAAAATATCTGACCATGAGAGTGTGTACCAAAGCACAGCTATACCCATTCCAAAGTTTCAGCCTACTGATCTTCAATCAGTCAATTTCATTGGTAGATTGGTGAGAGAGATTCTGCGAATTACTGATCCTAAGTAAGAAACTTTTTTTTTGTCTTAAAGATAATGTTAAGTAATATAGTATGATCTATGGTACTGTAATTGTTTAAAGAAACCTTGCAAAAGAGTAATCTTTTTTTACCATTATTGATATATATTTGGATAGATAAGTAGTTAAGTAAATTATGCTTACAAAAAACTTAGTAACATAAAAGAATTGATAAAATAGCAGCAGAAATATAAGTTTTGATTGAAGACATATTTTTGTTCAATCTGATTATAAATAATTTATTTTTGCTCTTATATAATACCCAGATAATGTAGATAATCAAGTGATAATTGTTTTTCTGAAGTGAAAGCTTTAATCAGCAAAGGATAAACTGTAATGTCTAGTACAGATTCTTTTTAATTTGAATTGACTTGAAGCAGATATGTTGATGAGTACTTTATGGGTCACTTTGCGGTTTCTTTACTTAATTACTTCAACTTTATTAACCTGTGTAGTATTTTGTGATATTTGATTCATTATTGTCAAATTTTAATCGCTTGTAATAAGAAGCCATTTTTGTAGCACATGACTTCATTTCTAGTACAGTATTCAATATACTGTACTTTTATGTTCATGTATGTTCATCTCTCGTAAATATACAGTACAGTACAGTATTTTGACATATTTTATATACAGTATGAGATGTTTTTGGTATTGCATATTTTTTCTTTCTTATATCAAGTTAACTGTCTCGTGGTAGAAACAAAGACTGCCCGTTTCAATGTTGCTTACTCTGTATTTATACTGTACATTTGTTGTATTAAGTATGATATTATTACCAAAAACACAGTTTGTGTTACACTTAATGGCAAGCTTGATGCTCTTCTATGCTTAAAAAATAAATATTTATAAGATGATTGTTTGTTCCAAATATTGTTTCTATATCATTTATTCAATTTCTTATCTACAGGACAACTGTGTATATCTCACAGCTAGGAACATGGTATGACACACGAACTCATTCTGAAGTATTATCATCTACTGTTATGGCTAAGATTGAATCCAGTATCAGTACTGCTGGACTCACTGGAGTTGATAAGCTGTTGGCTTTTCTTATTGTAACTGAGCTTCAGGTGTGTGGGTTTTTTTAGAATATATTATAAGGTCTCTCAGAACATAAAACGTAAAACTTGTTTTCATAAAGTTTAACTTTGCCTGTGTTATAAAAATCATGTAAACATTTGCAATGTTTTCTATTTTCTATGGACAGCAGAAAAAGATTGGAAGAATTTTGCTTGTACTTCTTATAGAATTTTAGAAATTATTTAGATTTTATAGATTCTTTTAAGTTACAAATACCTTGAAAAATCAACTTAATGTGTTTTATTCCTTACATTTAGGCTAAGTATTTTGTTCATTATGTACTGTACTGACATTTAGTAGATAAAATGCATTAGGAAATTTTTCTTGAGTAAATTCATCGTCTATTATCTTTTTGTTCATAAGCAGCACACAAACCCTCTGCCTTTAATTAGAGAAATTATTTTAGCACAAAACACTCTCCATAGTTAAATTACTAAAAAAGATTGTGATATTAGACAATGTTCATATCTCTTATCTACCTGTTTCTTCTTAATTTTGTATTTGGAAAACATGAAAGTTGTTTCTTGTTGTCATTTTCATTAGTTTTAGATTTTATTCATGATTTAAAATCAAATACAAATAGACTATTTTAATGAAATATTGGGACAGATTATGCAGGAAAAATAAAAAGGAAATTTAATAAACTTAATGTAACAATGATGTATATAAAATATTTCAGAATCTTGTCCAAGAAATCAAGACGAATTTGGCCAAAGATGCTAGCATAAAAGACCTGTTAAGAGTCATGGGTCAACAAGTAGCTCCTAATACCAATGTGATCAGTAAGTAATAAAATTTACCAGTTTTGTAATAAGTGATTTTATTGAATGTCTTTCAACTTGAAAAAGTCCACCCTAATTCTGCAAGAGGAGATGAATTTTTTTGTTATATTTTAACTGTCAAATAACCCCTTCCTTCAGTTTTATGAATGTCTGTAAGAACAAACCCTTAAAGCAAGACCCATGAGAGTAAGGAATATCTAGTTAACCAATTTACTAGTAATGTAGTAGTATATAGTTGTAATTTTTTGAGTAAGTTGATATATTCATAAGGAGAAAATCCTTCAGGTTAGTCGTATTAAAGATAAGAACGGGAACTCGGTAGTCTAGTTAAACTGCACACTGTGGGCCTATATATGAAGAGATCCTAATGTCTAAAATTTTCTTAGTATAATATTATGCAAGTCTGTTTCAATAGTACTTAATAATCTTATACAATAGTCTGGATTTTTAAGCTGAATGTAAGTATCTGCTACCAGCATTCTTCAAATTAATCATTAGCAGAATTCCATGTTTTCACCATAGACTAGAAGGTACAATTCAAATGATTCAATAATTTCTAACCTCCCAGTACTTTGTTCATTCATGGAGTATGAATAATTGATTTTATTGTTCTGTTTTTCAACAAAATCGTATGTTGCAGTGAGGCTAGAATGGTATTTTTGGATATTTATTACATACACAATTTAGTATTGAGGAATATAAGAAGAGATGTTCTGCAGCACTTACTTTCTGCTATTGATCTGTTAGAAATATGGTAGAAACTTCATTATTGTTAACTATGAATATGCACTGTCAGCTCAGAGAAAATACATTAGTTATTAAATGGGCAATGAAATGGAGATAAATGTAGTTTCTTGATTGTTGTGCACTTAATCTCTGCAGTTTTGTTTCAATAATTTTTTTAAAATTTGCTTATAGGTCAACCACAGCGACATTACACTGGCTGGACTCAGAGATCTTCTAGATTATCTAACCTTTTAGTTGACCGTATTATGAGAGTCGGCCAAATGCAGGTTCTTCGGCTCCATGCAGCTAATCGTCTAATCTCATCGTGCAAATTTGATGCTAAGTACTTAGCTGCAGCGCTTTCTGCAATGAACCAGTAAGTTTATTATGTATTCAGAATTTAGATAGTATTACTTTATTTGAGTGCAAGTTAACATTCATAATGAAATTATGTAACTAAATGTTTAATTTATATTTTCATTGTACTATATCTTTATTACAGTTTTTCCAAGCTGGAATATTTCTTTAATTATACAATTGACACCTGCGGAATGGAAAACCTTAATGATAAAGAGAGAACTTTATTTAATAAAGTAATTAAAGTATTGCATATTCTATAATACAACTAGGGAAGTGACCATTTGGTTGCTGCAGAAGTGTATAAATGAATTTAGTATACATGGTGTCAAGAGTGATACTTTGGGTTCCAAATTGTGAATAGTGTAGGGATATTTTATGTAAAGTTTGGAGAAAGAGTAAATGGAGAAAAAAGGGGAGAGGAACACCATTGGAATTTGTAAGGTTCATTTGCACATGTGTAGTTTGGTTGTGTAACTTATTTTCAATAACCAGGGATGTCCTGAATAATTCTATAGCATGTAAAATGGAAATTTTCAATATTAATCTTACCCGGTGATCATGTAGCTGCAGCTCTGCTGCCCGACAGAAAATACCTACGGGCGGGATACGCCAGCGATCGCTATACAGGTGGGGGTGTACAACAACAGCGCCATCTGTCGAGTAGGTACTCAAGTACTTCTTGTCAACAAAGAACCAATTTTCTCTCTGTCGTGCCACCGGCAAGAACTACTTGATACGCTGTTGTTTCTGGAGTTGATTTTCACGCTATTTGGTGAAGTATTCTCTCTAGTTATTAGCTTTCGCTGTACAGAAGTTATCATCAATACTTTATCACTTTCATTGATTAGATTTTGGATTATTTGTTGACGACTTGGATAGATTTTGGATTTCCCCCTTTGACTAATTCAAGATGTCTGACCCTACTCAAGTCCCCAAGTACAGGCAGTGTAGCGCTAGGGACTGTTCTAGGCATCTTCCGAAGGCCTCTATAGATCCTCACACCGTTTTTTCCAATTGTAGTGGTAAAGCCTGTCAATTGGAAGATCGATGTGAGGAATGCGCTGGGCTTTCGGAATTCGATTTTCAAGAATTCCTCAAGAATGCACGTAGGCTAGAGAAGGATAGGATCAGGAGGAGTTCGTCTCGCTCTTTTGATTTTTCCTCTCCCCATGCCCCACAACCTATTCCTTCCCCTGTAGTGGTTACACCCGACCCTCCTACTAGCTCTCATCAACCTTCGATGGCGGATATGATGCGTGCCATTCAGGCTCTTGGTGACAGAGTTGAGTCATTAGCGAATGACCGCAATCAACTCCTGGCTGACGTCAGGGAGTTGAAGGAGAAAAGTGCAGTGGGAAGTGTAGTGAGTGCAAGTGCAGTGAAAAGTGTCAGTGTTACGCATGAGGGTGCGTCTGTTCGTGCCTGTCGTCCTCCCAGTCCGGGACCTCTTGCAAGCTCCCAAGCCCAGGGGAGAAGCAATGTCGTACGACCAAAGGGTTCGACAGGCCTTGATCAGCGTACAGACGTACCCTCAGTGGTTGAGGACGTATCTTGCAGAGATCGTCCCACCCACAAACAGACGAGTGAGCCCATTCATTCCTCGCCTGCGGAAGAAGTTTCTCGTCAGAAACGCTGGACCAAGGTCTCACGACCTCTCAAGCGCAAGGTCCCTTCCGAGCGAGTCCAACGGCCCAGGTGTAGCCACTGGGTCAGTTCGGACTCGCCGCAGTCTTCCGAAGACTGCACACCTCCCAAGAGAGGTAGAGTGGTTCCGCAGCAGGCAATCACTCCGTCTGTTGCCGCACCAACCGCTGTAGACCCTAAGTGGTCTTTGCTGCAGTCTATGCAGACTCAGCTAGCTTCCTTCATGCAGGAGTATCGTGCTGAGAAGGTTGACGCTGCACCCGTTAACCTACAACCTGCCACGGTTGTGCGCTCAGCTGACACTGCGGCTGCCTGCTCCCACACTCCGGCTGTGAGAGCTCCACCACCGATGCGCAGTCGACCCTGCCAGACGCATGTTGACGTTAGCCGACGTGCGGCACCCTCCGTTGACATGCGTGAGCTACCGCATCAGCAGTGGGAAGGTGCAGTCAAGCTGCCGTGTTTTGACGCGATGCGGCAGTCTCCGCAACCCACGGCAGTCCCCACCACGCACCACCACTCCGCTTTGGTTGTTGCCAGCTCTCAGACTGACCAGCAGCGGCATGATGTTGGATCCAGTGCAGCTACGCATGCACCCGTACTGCCGGATTCAGCCGTTCAGCTTTCTTCTCCTCCTTTGCCGCTTCGTCCTCAGCATTCGGATGAAGGAATCTCTGATGACGACGAAGCTGCGCATTTGGACGATCAACACTCCGACATAGATGAACCCAAGACTACGCCTCCCTCCTTAGACTTTAGGAAAGTCCTTACCCTGTTTAAGGAGTTGTATCCGGAGCAGTTTGTGTCTGCAGCTCCACGCTCACCTCCCTCTGAGTTCGCTTTAGGCATGCAGTCAGCAGCTCCTGCCTTTACGAAGCTCGTACTCGCTCGCTCGTCCAAGAGAGCTTTAAGGGTACTGGGAGAGTGGCTGCAGACCAAGAAGCAACTTGGGAAGACAACCTTCTTGTTTCCCCCGGCCAAGCTTGCTTCCAGATCTAGCGTATGGTATGCCACAGGAGAGGTTCTCGGCTTAGGAGTTCCTGCCTCTGCCCAGGGCGACTTCTCAAGCCTGGTAGACTCTCCCCGCAGACTGGCTATGAGACGGTCCAAGATTTGCTGGACTTCTTCGGACATGGACCATCTTTTGAAGGGAGTTTTCCGTGCGTTTGAGATCTTTAACTTCCTGGACTGGTGTTTGGGAGCGTTGAGCAGAAAGACCTCCCCTTCGGATAAGGACTCTGCCATGCTCATCATGTCCTGCATGGACAAAGCCATTCGGGATGGGTCTGGCGAGCTTGCGGCTTCTTTTGTGTCTGGAGTTCTCAAGAAGCGAGATCACCTTTGCTCCTTCTTGTCGGCGGGAGTCACACCATGTCAGAAGTCAGAGCTGATGTTTGCTCCGCTATCGAAGTGTCTCTTTCCTGAAGAGCTGATCAAGGGGATTGCCGCCTCGTTGATCCAGAAAGACACCCATGACCTGGTGGCGTCATCCGCACGTAAAGTCACAGCTTTACCTTCCGTGCCTAGACCTAGGATGGACACACCAGCGTCTAGGTTCATTCCGCCCTTTCGTGGCAGAACCTCCAGCAGAGGAGGTTCCCGTGCCGATAGTCAACGTGGCAACAATAAGAAGGGTTCCAAGTCCTCAAGAGGCAGAGTCTGACTGCCTTCTTCTCCAGACAGCAGTGGGAGCCAGGCTCAAGAACTACTGGCAGGCCTGGGGGAACAGGGGTGCAGACGCACAGTCTGTGAAGTTACTCAGAGAGGGGTACAGGATTCCATTCTTGCGCAAGCCCCCTCTAGCAACATCTCCCATCGACCTCTCTCCCAGGTACAGAGAGGAGGACAAGAGGCTAGCTTTACAGCAAGAGGTGTCTCTCTTGCTACAAAAGGGAGCGGTAGTCATAGTCCGGGACCATCAATCCCCAGGCTTCTACAACCGTCTCTTCTTAGTAGCGAAGAAGACAGGAGGGTGGAGACCGGTGCTAGACGTCAGTGCTCTAAATGTCTTTGTCACCAAGCAGACGTTCACCATGGAGACGACGAAGTCGGTGCTAGCATCGGTCAGGAAGGAAGACTGGATGGTCTCGTTAGACCTAAAGGACGCGTACTTTCACGTCCCCATCCACCCAGATTCCCAACCTTTCCTAAGGTTCGTCTTTGGGAAGGTGGTTTACCAGTTCCAAGCCCTGTGCTTTGGCCTAAGCACGGCACCTCTAGTGTTTACCAAACTGATGAGGAATATTGCCAAATTCCTGCATTTAGCAGACATCAGAGCCTCCCTCTATTTGGACGACTGGCTTTTAAGAGCTGCGTCAAGTCGTCGCTGTCTGGAGAATCTAAAATGGACTCTGGATCTGACCAAGGAATTGGGTCTCCTGGTCAATATAGAAAAGTCCCAACTTGTCCCATCCCAAACTATAGTCTATCTAGGTATGGAGATTCAGAGTCAAGCTTTTCGGGCTTTTCCGTCGGCCCCCAGAATCAGTCAAGCCCAAGAATGCATCCAGAGCATGCTGAAGAGGAACCGATGTTCAGTCAGACAGTGGATGAGTCTGATAGGGACGCTTTCATCGCTGGACCAGTTCATCGCGTTAGGGAGACTCCACCTCCGACCCCTTCAGTATCACCTAGCTGCTCACTGGAGAAAGGACATGACGCTAGAAGCGGTCTCAGTTCCTATCTCCGAGAAGATGAAGTCTGCACTAACTTGGTGGAAGAACAACATTCTTCTCAGGGAAGGTCTACCACTGGCTGTTCAGACCCCCGACCGCCTTCTCTTCTCGGACGCATCGGACACGGGCTGGGGTGCGACACTGGACGGTCGGGAATGCTCGGGCACTTGGAATCCGGATCAAAGAGCACTACACATCAACTGCAAGGAGCTACTGGCAGTTCATCTGGCCTTGAGAAGCTTCAAGTCCCTCCTTCTAGGCAAGGTGGTGGAGGTGAACTCCGACAACACTACAGCCTTGGCGTACATCTCCAAGCAAGGAGGGACTCATTCGATGAAGTTGTTCGAGATCGCAAGGGACCTCCTCACCTGGTCAAGAGATCGAAACATATCTCTTGTAACGAGGTTCATTCAAGGCGACATGAATGTCATGGCAGACCGCCTCAGCCGGAAGGGTCAGATCATCCCTACAGAATGGACCCTTCACAAGAATGTTTGCAACAGACAATGGACCCTGTGGGGTCAGCCCACCATAGATCTGTTCGCTACCTCGATGACCAAGAGGCTCCCAAATTATTGCTCACCGATTCCGGACCCAGCAGCAGTTCACATAGATGCCTTTCTTCTGGATTGGTCCCATCTAGACCTTTATGCGTTCCCCCCGTTCAAGATTGTCAACAAGGTACTGCAGAAGTTCGCCTCTCACGAAGGGACAAGGTTGACGTTGGTTGCTCCCCTCTGGCCCGCGAGAGAATGGTTCACCGAGGTACTGCAATGGCTAGTAGACGTTCCCAGGACTCTTCCTCTAAGAGTGGACCTTCTGCGTCAGCCGCATGTAAAGAAGGTACACCCAAGCCTCCACGCTCTTCGTCTGACTGCCTTCAGACTATCGAAAGACTCTCAAGAGCTAGAGGCTTTTCGAAGGAGGCAGCCAGAGCGATTGCCAGAGCAAGGAGGACATCCACTCTCAAGGTCTACCAGTCAAAATGGGAAGTCTTCCGAAGCTGGTGCAAGGCGAATTCAGTATCCTCAACCAGTACCTCTGTAACGCAGATAGCTGACTTCCTTTTACACCTAAGGAAGGTAAGATCCCTTTCAGCTCCTACGATCAAAGGTTACAGAAGCATGTTGGCAGCAGTCTTCCGCCACAGAGGCTTAGATCTTTCCAACAACAAAGATCTACAGGACCTCCTTAAGTCTTTTGAGACCTCAAAGGAGCGTCGGTTAGCCACACCAGGTTGGAACTTAGACGTGGTTTTAAGGTTCCTGATGTCAGCAAGGTTCGAACCGCTTCAATCAGCCTCTTTTAAAGATCTCACTTTGAAGACTCTTTTCCTCGTTTGCTTAGCAACAGCTAAAAGAGTCAGTGAGATACATGCCTTCAGCAGGAACATAGGATTTACATCTGAAACGGCTACATGTTCCTTACAGCTTGGTTTTTTAGCTAAAAACGAACTCCCTTCTCGTCCTTGGCCCAAATCGTTCGAGATTCCAAGTCTGTCCAGTTTGGTTGGAAACGAACAAGAGAGAGTGCTATGCCCAGTAAGAGCTCTTAAGTACTATTTAAGACGTACGAAGCCATTACGAGGACAATCAGAAGCTTTATGGTGTTCTATTAAGAAACCTGCTTTACCGATGTCGAAGAACGCAGTTTCTTATTACATCAGGCTTTTGATTAGAGAAGCCCATTCTCATCTGAATGAGGAGGACCATGCTTTGCTGAAGGTAAGGACACATGAAGTTAGAGCTGTCGCAACTTCAGTGGCCTTCAAACAAAACAGATCTCTGCAGAGAGTAATGGATGCAACCTATTGGAGAAGCAAGTCAGTGTTCGCATCATTTTACCTTAAAGATGTCCAGTCTCTTTACGAGAACTGCTACACCCTGGGACCATTCGTAGCAGCGAGTGCAGTAGTAGGTGAGGGCTCAACCACTACATTCCCATAATCTCATAACCTTTTTTAATCTTTCTCTTGAAATGCTTTTTATTGTTGTTTTTGGGTTGTACGGAAGGCTAAGAAGCCTTTCGCATCCTGGTTGATTTGGCGGGTGGTCAAATTCTTTCTTGAGAAGCGCCTAGATTAAAGGTTGTGATGAGGTCCTTTAGTATGGGTTGCAGCCCTTCATACTTCAGCACCTAGGAGTCGCTCAGCATCCTAAGAGGATCGCGAGGCTCAGTAAGGAAGACGTACTTAAAAAGGCAGAGTAATGGTTCAAGTCGACTTCCTTACCAGGTACTTATTAATTTTATGTTTGTTATTTTGAATAACTGCTAAAATGAAATACGGGATACTTAGCTTCTAATGTTAACATGTATGCTGGTCTCCACCCACCCCCCTGGGTGTGAATCAGCTACATGATCACCGGGTAAGATTAATATTGAAAAATGTTATTTTCATTAGTAAAATAAATTTTTGAATATACTTACCCGGTGATCATGAATTAAAGGACCCACCCTTCCTCCCCATAGAGACCCAGTGGACCGAGGAGAAAATTGGTTCTTTGTTGACAAGAAGTACTTGAGTACCTACTCGACAGATGGCGCTGTTGTTGTACACCCCCACCTGTATAGCGATCGCTGGCGTATCCCGCCCGTAGGTTTTTTCTGTCGGGCAGCAGAGCTGCAGCTACATGATCACCGGGTAAGTATATTCAAAAATTTATTTCACTAATGAAAATAACATATTATAAGTACCTTAATTGGTTTGAAACAAAAAAAAATTCTAAGAAACTGTATTTTCATGTGGTAATGAATCATTAGAAGGATTTTGTTTGTTATGTATATGTAAGTAGAAATTAGTAAAGAAATATAAAGTTTCCTCCTCTTGATCTAGGTCCTTTATGGCTGATGTGAAACGGCATTATGTAGATCCAACTCGTCCCTACCCTGATGAAGATGGTTCTCTTACAAGTGATCTGAGTACTTATTTAGAATGGTGTGGTATGACTCAGCCTTTGGAAAGAATATATATAACTACATGCCCTCTACCATCTCTTAGCTTGATATTGCTCCTCACAGTAATTACGCAGATTCCTAAAGTGCATTATGCCAAGTCATTGGGTAAGTTTGTTTGTATCATCTTGAACTCAAAATGTAAATATTTCATTGCAAATCTATCCATTCTTGTACTTAAAAATTTTGGAACTACAGAAAACCTAACCAAGTTATATCCATAATGGCTACAATTTACACATTTCTTGTAACTGGTAATTCTGGTAGGTATGGGATCCCATATTACATGTTATCAGCTTTTCAATGTCTGAGGTAAAGGTACTTGATGTTTGTTATTTGTACAGTCAAGTTATGGGTAATGTTTTTAGATATACCTGAAATTCATAATTCCAATTTTTGGGCATATCGTACAAATTATCTTAAACAAAGGTGTATAGCATCATCCAAGACTTATCTATCAATCAATGTATCCAAGAGAAGAGGGACTGGCTAACCCTCTTGTTTGTTGCCTTTTGAACAATATGCATTATTTTCTTTACTTAGCAATCATATATTTATTGATAGTTTTTTCCTTTAAATTAATTTGTTGATAACCCTAGTTAAATATTTACGATAGTAGGTCTTGCTGGGCTTTCAACATTTTTTAGGAAACTGTCTGACAGTAACATCATTTTTTGTATGAATCCTCAAAATTTCATTGTACTCTCAACTTTTCTATTTTGCAAATCTGATCTCAGGGTAAGGGTGACATTCTGTCAGTATTTGTGTACTAGCAATTTTTATTCCAATTTTGATAGTGTTATTTCCTTGGTTTCAACTTCCAGTATATGCTCCCTTACATGGTGCAATTAGGCAGTCATCTTTTTGTCTCCTGTTTTAATGTGATATGGATTTTACAAAGCCTTCTGTTGAAACTTTGTGGCATGTTCACTTCTGACTTTTCCTATATGGCTCTACCACTTGTAATGGGAGCTTTTAGCTCATCCCAGATTTCACGTTTTTGTTTCTTTTTAGCCATTTTCTCAATAAAAATACGACAAATTTTAGTTAAGAGTTGGCAGCTACCTCATAGATCAGACCAGAGGCTTTGGAACACTTGCTTTAGTTCCCCATTAAGCTGGCTGCTAACTCCTAATGGCAGGCTACCCCATAGGTGTTAATATTGTAGTCAATATTAGGAGCAGAAAAATGTAAATCAATGCGGTATAAGTGCTTAGTCAACAAATGTATTATCAAGATCATGGAAAGATATATTGAATAAGAGTGTATGCTTCTCCTGTAGCAGGCCAAGAAAATTGAAATGCCAGAAAAATTACTAAAAGAGAAAGAACTGCAGCAGAGATTACAATAATGCAACACAAGGGGGTTAGGCTTCAATAAAATGAATTGGTTCGTATGGTACAAATCTCTGGAAGGAATATCTGAAATTAGTTGAAAAGGTTGAATAGAGACAGCATGGTAGTCAGGAGAGAGATATTTCAGATAAGAAAGAGAATAGCTAAAATGAAGTCACTGTATTTCAGCTTATAAATGAAAGGAAAGTAGCCATTGTGTTTGAAAGGGAAAGAGATGAGAGTACAGTATTACAATAACTATCCATTTTGTTGTGTTTTTATGAAAATAAACAGAAGATATTAAAGATATTAAAATCATTCCTTGGTTAATAAATCTAACAGTTACAGAGGAGGTAAATAAACTTAACCTATTGAATACTGTAAGAGCTGCTGTATCATAGGCCATTTAAGTGTTAATGATTTACTTTTGCAATGTAATAAAGCATGAAACAGTGAACTTTTTGTCAGTGAAATAAAGTGCTTGGTTTATACAGTAGCAGTGAGAACTAGCCAATTAATAATTGTAGGAAAGATGCCCAAGAGACATGGAAGTTAAACCCCTTAGTAAACCCCTTGATAAAAGGATGAGGAAGGAATTATCATCATAGGAAAGTAGACTTCTTAGTCTAGTGGCAGGTCCTTATAGGTAAATGGCATTACTTGAGGAAGGAAGGAATATTCTTTAGAGTGAGTCAGGCCACAGAAAATTAAGAGAAATCTTAAGTTGAAAATTTGAAAAGTTGATGATTTTTGACTAAGTGCAAAAGTATCTTTGGTTGACACAAAAATAAAAAATCTTATTGCAAATGTAAGGAAGTTAAATTAATTCTGGGAGAGTGAAATTAAAGTTGTGTATGCCGATGAGTCAACCATATTTTAGACAACAATAAAGAATGATTACCCGGTAATTTCATTTTTAAATATGGTTTTTACTGTAATATATTATTGGAATATTGCAGGAAGCCTGACTGGAATACGAGGAACGGAAGGAATTGATGGTGAACTCTTAGTGGTTGGTTTAGTTACAGTTCTACGACAGTTTCATCAAGACCACACTTTACGATTCATTCAGCTTCTCTCCCAGTACATTTCATCGTATGCTGCTCATGCTGCAGCAAGGTAAATTTTTATTTTTTTTAAAGTAATTTTTTTCCGTAACTGGAATACAAACCATGCTATTTATTAGGGGTTTTACTTTCGGCGGAGCTGAAATGACGAGACATTAAAATTTAGCGAGGGTTAACAACCCAAACTGCAATTTAGTGGGGGTGTAGGGGGGTAGCTTGCTACCACTCCCCCTCACACATCTGTGATTTAGCACACTTTGCTTTTGGCTCGGATGGAGAGCAGATGTTTCCACTTTTCCTACTCGCGTATTCAGGACTGCCATGAATTTTTGTCTTTTAACTTACTTTTTCGTATGTACAGTATATATATATATATGTATAGAAATGTAGTAAGTTTCCTTTTCAGTGTTTGTGATACATATACGACAGGTTCTTATGACACTTGCGCAAGGCCAGGACACTTCCCTTCGTGAGGAACGACCTCCCCCCTCTGGTCCATTGGTCTTCTCATCGACATACAACTGTTGACTCGGCTACCGCAGGGAAATCGTCATCGTCTGGACCCTCCTCATTCAACCGTTGTCTTTGCCTTTTCCCTTTCCTACGGGAAACATGGATTACTGAGCGAAGGGAGTGTGGCCTCTCAGAGATTGACTACAGTCTTTCTCTTCTCAAGATCGTTCACCTTTCAACGAAAGTATACTAACGGGGGAGCACCTTCCCCGTTGGCGGGTTAGGTTGCGCTTCCGAATGTTTTTCTCAATTATTTTAGTAAAATTATAGTTGTTTGTAATTTTAACTTTTCAGCTTCTTCTCCGTTGGGAAAACTTCCCTTCGGAGGATCAGTGGTTCTCACTATTAGTGAATATTCTTAGCTGATTTAAATAATTGTAATTCTTATTTTTAACATAAAACTTACCCGCTGGTTATATAAGAATGGCTAAAGTCCCTAGACGCCCGGCAGAAATTCAAAATATCGCGGCTATCGCAGATATGCCAGGTGCACACTAGCGCCCTCACGGTAGACAGGCCGAACTATACCAAACCCTTCAGATCTTCTCTGCCGCCATTGCTGGCTGGAACAATTGGAAATTCTCTCGAAACTTACTCTGTTTTGGACGGTTATTTGGTGATGTACTCTGTCTTTTGAGTTTGGGCTTTCGCATAATTGATTTCCTTTTCATTTTTTCTTAGAATCTTTTTGTTTTGGGTTGATTTATGTAATTTAACCTTTGTTTATGGTTTTGGTTTCTCTCTTACCAATTCAATATGGCCAACCCCTCCCCTGTGTTTCGGAAGTGTGTTAAAGGTTGTCGTACTCAACTTCCTAAGGCTTCTGTGGACCCTCATAGTATTTGTGTTAAATGTAGGGGAAAATCTTGTTCTTTTGGGGATCGGTGTGATGAATGCCTTTCGTTAACCGATAGCGAGTGGGTAACTTATGAACGTTACATTAAAAGATTGGAGAGGGACAGGGTTAGGCGCACTTCATCTCGTTCTGTTGATTTGTCCTTACCTAATGTCATTGATCCTATTCCTTCCCCCGTAGTGGTAGATCAGCAACCGAAGGAACCTTCTATGAAGGATATGTTAACAGCGATTCACCTTGGTGAAGGAGTCGAATCGTTAGCTGCGGACAAAAACCAGATCTTGTCCGAGATTAATATGCTTAAAAGTTGTCGCCCTGGCGACCAACCGAATGTGAAAAGTGTTTTTAATGTGTTTAGTGTTCTGGAGGGTGCGTCTGCGCGATCCTGTCGTTCACCCAGCCTACGACCTCTTTCAAGCTCCCTAACCCATGGGAGAAGTAATGTCAAACGGCGAAAGGGAACAAGAGGCATCATCAGTCGCGCAGACATCCCCTCGAGCATTCCTGCTGTCGTAGCACAGGTCGCTCACCCTCATCATAGGAAAGATGAGGTTGGTGCGTTATCTCCTTCCTCGGATGAAGGTTCGTTTGGAGAGGTCTGACGTCACGCCTCTAGACCGCGTAAAAGGAAGTCTCACGCGGTCGTTCAGCAGCACGAATTGCCTCCGCAACAACCGGGCAGTAGTAATTGGGATACGCCGGAGCGTTTTCAGTCCCCTGAGGGTTGCTCGCCTGCGAAACGCTCTGACAGGGGTTCTGATGTGGATAATGGTGTAATACAGTCGGATTCGGAGCTGATGCCTGTTTCTGATGTGACGGTTCATGCACCACCGCTTCCGTCAGACTGGCTTTTGTCGCCCGAAAGTGGGAAACGATATGGAAGCGAGGAAGAAGGCGAGTTTCCATTAGGAAAAGATACTAATGTGTCGCATAGCAGCGATCCCAAATGGTCGATGTTATTGGGTATCAGCTCTCGTCGTTGATGCGATCTTATCGACCTGCGGTTAGCAGGGCGGTTGGGCGTCAGTCTTCCGTTTCGGACCCGTTGTCGCACAGGCGGCCTGTTGTCTCTGGTGCTGACGCGTTATAGCACAGGCGATCTCCCAATCGCAGTGTTCAACGGCAGGGTGAAATGGATATGTCACGTCAGGAGGCTGCTGCACAACAAAAAACAATCTCCGAACGTCTTTCTTCCAAAAGCGTTGGCGTTCGCCTAGCGATAGAACGAGCCGCTGAGCGGCAGGATGGTAACGAATGCTATGTGGAGCGGCAGGTAGACGCAACGCATCACCGTGACGGCTCGCGTCAGTCGACTCATGACAGCACAGAGGGGCATCGTCAGCCAGACGCCTCGCATCATCGTGACGGCTCACGTCAGTTAACCCATGACGCCACGCGTCAGTCCATTCTTGACGCCGCACATCAATCGACATTGACCGCTCCAATTCAGTTAGATGCCATTTCCCAAACTGAACGTGATTTTAAGCGTAAGACTAGTGATCGCCAGATAGAGGGAGTCATTGAACATCGCGAACGCTCCCATTTCGGCACTGACGCTTCGGTTCAGGTACGTTGCTTGTCCGAACAAGGCACGGCTGTAACGGCTGAATTGTCAGAAGAAGGACAAGATGAGGTGTCTTGCCCGGACGAACCTCTGGAAGATATTTCTAAGGGAGAAGAGGAGAAACCACCTCAACATTCGGTGGACCTCAAAAAATTAATGCTGGTTTTTACGGGACTCTTTCCTGACCACTACTCCTGTTGCGCCACGTTCTCCCCCATCGGAATTTACCTTGGGGAAGGCAAAAAAAGTGCCTTTGTTTACGAAAATAGTGCTCTCGCGCTGTTCTAAAAGAGCTTTGAAATTGATGGGAACTTGGATGGAGTCGAAGAAGACTCTTGACAAAACGGGCTTCGCCTTTCCACCCGTAAGATTGGCTTCCAAATCCAGTGTTTGGTATGAGACAGGGGAAATTCTGGGCTTGGGAGTTCTTGCCTCTGCCCAGGGATATTTCTCGAGCCTTGTGGATTCCTCTCGTCGACTGGCCTTGAGGAAAACTAAAGTGTGGTGGTTTATGACAGAATTTGATCATCTGTTAAAAGGCATGTTCAGGGCGTTTGAAGTTTTTAACTTTTTAGATTGGTCTTTGGGAGCCCTAGGAAGAAAGGTCTCTGAGATGAAAGGCGCGGACACTAGCAGCCTCATTCATTTGATGTCCTGTATGGACAAGGCAGTCAGGGATGGCTCCAACGAGTTGGCTGCTCTTTTCACGGCTGGAGTAATAAAGAAGAGGGCCACTATGTGTTCCTTCCTCTCTGCGGGAGTTCCCCCTTACCAGAGATTGGAGTTGCTTTTCTCCCCGTTGTCTTCTACTCTATTCCCACATGAGTTGGTAGGGGAAGCTGCCACTGCATTAACCCAAAAGTCTACTCATGACCTAGTGGCTAACACGGCCAGGAAAGTTCTGTCTTCTTCGTTTTCTTCCTGTAAACCAAAAGAAGGCACTTCAGGGGTACGATCCTCCCAGCCCTTTCGTGGTAAACCTACCGGAAGAGGTAACTTCAGGTCCGACGGGAAGAAACCTAAGAAAAGAGGAACTAAGCCCAGCCGAGGTAGAGTCTGACTGTCCTATCCTTCAGACAGCAGTAGGGGCCAGGCTGAATTACTTCTGGAAGGCCTGGGAGAGGAATGGAGCGGACCCTTGGTCCGTCCTAGTGTTGAAGGAGGGATACAAGATTCCATTTTTATCAAATCCTCCACTGGGCACAAATCCTGTGGATCTTTCGCCCAGATACAGGGAGGGGCCAAAGAGGCAGGCCGTGCGGCTTCAAATGTCTCTGTTACTGGAGAAGCGAGCGATAGAGAGGGTACAGGATTTAACATCGCCAAGTTCAGAAGAATGGAGACCAGTTCTGGACGTAAGTGTTCTCAACGGCTACGTCCAGAACTCAAAATTTACCATGGAAACACAGAAGATGGTTTTGGCAGCTGTAAGGAAGGGCGATTGGATGGTCTCATTAGATCTCCAAGACGCTTACTTCCATATTCCAATACACCCCAGCTGCAGGCGTTATCTGAGGTTTATGTACGGAAACAAGGTCTTCCAGTTCAGAGCCTTATGTTTCGGTCTCAGCACAGCTCCTCTGTTGTTCACAAAAATCATGCTGAATGTGGCAAGCATGCTGCATTTAAGGGGAATCAGGGCCTCCCTGTACCTGGACGATTGGCTTATAAGAGCCACCTCAGCCGATTGCTGTTTGAAGGACCTGCAAATGACATTGGAATTGACCAAGGAATTAGGACTCCTAGTGAGTTCAAAGAAATCACAGCTGACTCCATCCCAGAAGATTCTTTATTTGGGGATGGAGATTCAGAGTCAGAGTTTTCAGGCTTTTCCGTCGCTTGTAAGGATTCAAACAGCTCTCCTAAAACTTCGGGCTTTTATAAAAAAGGACGTCAGTTCAGTGAGGGAATGGATGAGCCTTCTGGGGACTCTCGTCATTAGAGAAGTTTGTGTCTCTGGGGAGGCTGCATTTACGCCCCCTCCAGTTTCATCTCAATTGGCATTGGAAGAAAGGGGACAGTCTCGACAGGGAAAGCATTCCCATTACGGATCCCATAAAATCACACCTTTAGTGGTGGAACAACGAGCACAGACTACAGGAGGGCTTGTCGTTGAATCTAAAGAGCCCAGACCTTGTGTTGTTTTCCGACGCCTCAAACTCGGGGTGGGGAGCGACATTGGGGAAGAGAGAGATCTCAGGTCTGTGGACGATAGAGCAAAAACTCTCCACATAAATCAAAAGGAGCTTTTGGCAGTACATTTGGCCCTCAAAGGCTTCGAGGAGCAGATCCTGGGCAAAGTGGTACAAATCAATGCGGACAGCACCACCGCCCTCTCCTGCACTCTCAGACCAGCGCTCTCCTGAGCAGTTGCAGTCTCAGATCCAATGCGCCAGCTCTTGCCAAAGAGCCACTGCTCACCTGCGCACGAGCGCTTGCCTGCTCTCCAGTGCTCTTCTGCGCATTCACCGGAAACTGCGCTTCAGCAGAAACTGAGCACCAGCATCATCCTGTCTGCCATCGCTCCAGTACTCTCCTGCACACTCGCGCAATAGGCGAAAGAGAATAAAACTTTTTGGACAGGTCAACATTGCCCCATTCCTCTCCCCGCGAACACATAACATGGCCGCCAGGGAAAGAGGAAAGAGGCTTCACAGAAGGATTCAAGATCCCGAAGATTCCATCTTCCAAGGGGAATCAAAACGGGGAATCCTTGGTCCCTGTCTCTTCTGAAGTTTTTTCTTGACAGTACCACCGTCAGCAAACAAGAAAGCATCAACAGACTGATCTCGAGATCACTGTTTGCTGATGGCTAGTTCACGGTTTGCTCATTGCTAGCTCGCCAATCACCAGATCACCAATTGCTAGCTCAGCTCTGATCATTGACCTCTAGTCCATCCAATGACTAACGATCTCCGATTGCTAGCGTGCCAATCGCCGATTGCTAGTCAATAACCAGTCATCAGCTTGCTTATCACAAGATCACCGATGGGCAGCTTATCTTTCTTCGATCATCGAACTCAGCTCACTGATCTCTGACCAGCCCATCGTCAGCTTGCTGATCTCTGACCAACCAGGAGGGATCATAGTCAGCTTGCTGATCTCTAGCTCACCGATCACCGGTACACAATCAATCGCTGATCATCAGTGGTTTACCATCTCCAACTGACTATCATTAAACCATTCTGCTAGCTCTCAGGGCTCTCAAAGCAGATTACCAACTCATTTATCGCCAACCTACCTTGGCTGACTGACCAGACAGCCTTCACCTGCCTGTCAGTTACCATCTTCGGCTCACAGTCCACCGATTCACCGATCATCGACAATTCGCCAGCAGTGACTCGGACTTGCTAGTCAACCTCTGCCCATAGTTCCCTAGATCAGAAGGTATACAACACACTTCACGCTACTGGCCGTTCGCCACCACACCAATCCAGTAAAGTGATCGGCAAACGATCGACAACCCCCATCAGCGGCTTGTCGACAGGGGACTACTTGCGAACACTCTCCAACTGCACAGTAACCACGATACCCAACCGTTAACCATTGATTAACATTCTCCAGACTGATTCTACTCTAAGGAATAGCATCAATCCCATCAAGGAGCATGGTAGGGTTAAGCGTTGTCTTCCTTCTGTCAGTTAAAGGAATTCTCTTAGGGAAGAATCCTGGTATTTTTCCTAACTATACAAACCTTAGCTATTTATACAGACTTGCCTGCCAGCCCTATCCCCCTTGAAGTCCTACCTCCAAGCAAAGTGAGCTAAATGACAGGTGTGTGAGTGGGAGTGCTAGCAAGCTAACCCCCCCCCCCCCCCCAACTAGCGGTGTGGGTAGTTAACCCTCGCTTAATTTTAATGGCTCGTCATTTCAGCTCCGCCTAAAGTAAAACCCCTAATAAATAGCTAAGGTTTGTATAGTTAGGAAAAATACAAATTACCTACAAACTTGTCATGTTTTTGTTAATTGAAGTACATTACCAATTTTCCAACAGATATTAACACACACACTCACACACACACATCTCTCTCTCTCTCTCTCTCTCTCTCTCTCTCTCTCTCTCTCTCTCTCTCTCTCTCTCTCTCTCTCTCTCTCTCTCTCTCTCTCAGCTTATTTCCTTTTAATATTTAATTCCTGCTTGCAAAATAAATCAATATACAGTACAGTAAGCATTTTAGTATGAATACTAAATAGAATAAAAAGGACACCACATCTGACTCTATTTAAATTATATAGAATTTATATTCTACATAGAAATAAAATCCTCCTTGTGTTATCATTGACACCTGGCTGGTCAGTAGCTCAACCATGGCTGGCTGTAAGCAGATACAGTGTAAATTTCTTTCACAAAGAAATGTTTTTCCACTATCTCTTATTTCTTAATGGAAAATTATCATTTTTTTAATAGAATAAATCTCTTAAACATAGCATAAGATAGGAGCAAGAAATATGTCCTGGCATCATTTTCAGTCCCCCACAATTTTTCAATCATTTATACATAGTTAGAAAGGGAAAAAAGGCTCACAGCTGTTGACATCTTTGAGTGATTTACAAGGAAGGAGTCTGATATGATCAAATATTTGCTTTAACTGCTGAACACTACACTATAGCACACTGTATCAAAACTTGAGATAATTATATTTGAAGAAATTTCATATCATCACATGAGGGTAATTTTAATAAGATTTATTGTAAAAAAGCGTAATTTTTTTTGTTAACAAATAAGGAAGTTATTGATAATTCTGCATTAATTCTGTTTTTCTTATTTTCCATCATTAAAATAACAAATCTAGAAAATTATTCAAGCATATATAATAAAATAGAAATAATCCAGTCAAAATATTTAAATTTTTTCATAGACAAAGGGAGAGAATTTTCTGAAAGTAATGCATATTTATATTTTTCATCAGCATTATATATTGCATATCATCATCATCATCATCATTTCAGCCTTCAAAAGTCCTTTGTTGGATGTAGGCCTTCCCCAGGTTCCTCCACAGACTTGTATCCCAAGCTTTTCTGTGCCACTGTTGCTTGTGTTGGTCTAAGTCATCTCACCAGCGGGTTTTTTGTCTTCCTCGGTTTCTTGTGTATCCTCGGGGTGTCCAGAAGGTTGTTCGTGATGTCCATCTGTTGTCTGTCATCCTGGCAATGTGCCCCGCCCAGTTCCATTTGAGCTTGCTAATGGTTTCAAGGATATCCATTACTTTAGTTTTTTGACGTATCCATTTAGCTGTTTTTCTATCCTTCCATGTTAGATTTAGCATAATTCTCTCATGTGCCCTCTGCATTGTTTGTAATTTAAGGGAAAGCTTTTTTGTTAGATTCCAAGTTTCAGCCCCATGGGTGACAGTGGGGAGGATACACTGATCATAGACTTTCCTTTTTAAGATGATAGGAATCTTCTTATTTTTTAACACTGTACTGGCTCTTCCAAACGCTTGCCAACCGAAGGTTATTCTTCTTTTTATTTCACTCTCTTTACAGGCGTCATGTAGAGAGATTCGTTGTCCTAGGTAGATGTAGTGGTCCACTTCCTCAATTTGTTGGTTTTCAATTTCAAGTATGTCATCTGCATTTTCAGTATATTTATTGCTCATGACTTTGGTCTTTTGGAATTTCATGGGGAGGCCAATTGATTTGCTTGCTTCATTTAGCTCGGTGAGCATATGTTGAAGCTCTTCTTTGGTGTGAGCAATGATAATGATGTTATCAGCAAATCTAAGGTGACTTAGATATTCTCCATCTATTTTTATTCCTTTTTCTTGCCAGTTGAGTTGTCAGAAAGCTCTCTCCAGGCAGGCAGTAAACAGTTTGGGTGAGCTAGTGTCACCTTGTCTGACTCCTCTCTCGAGTTGGAATGGTTCAGAGTCCTTGTGGAGGCGAATGAATGATGTTGCATGGCCATAGGTGTGACAGAATACATCAATGTAAACTGAGTCAACTCCCTGTTCTTCCAGCGCTGACATGACCTCCTCAGTTTCAACCGAGTCAAAGGTTTTGGTGTAATCTACAAGTGCTACTACTAGTGGTATCTTATATTCATTTGTTTTCTCAATGATTTGGTTTACCCAGCCTACGACCTCTTTCAAGCTCCCTAACCCATGGGAGAAGTAATGTCAAACGGCGAAAGGGAACAAGAGGCATCATCAGTCGCGCAGACATCCCCTCGAGCATTCCTGCTGTCGTAGCACAGGTCGCTCACCCTCATCATAGGAAAGATGAGGTTGGTGCGTTATCTCCTTCCTCGGATGAAGGTTCGTTTGGAGAGGTCTGACGTCACGCCTCTAGACCGCGTAAAAGGAAGTCTCACGCGGTCGTTCAGCAGCACGAATTGCCTCCGCAACAACCGGGCAGTAGTAATTGGGATACGCCGGAGCGTTTTCAGTCCCCTGAGGGTTGCTCGCCTGCGAAACGCTCTGACAGGGGTTCTGATGTGGATAATGGTGTAATACAGTCGGATTCGGAGCTGATGCCTGTTTCTGATGTGACGGTTCATGCACCACCGCTTCCGTCAGACTGGCTTTTGTCGCCCGAAAGTGGGAAACGATATGGAAGCGAGGAAGAAGGCGAGTTTCCATTAGGAAAAGATACTAATGTGTCGCATAGCAGCGATCCCAAATGGTCGATGTTATTGGGTATCAGCTCTCGTCGTTGATGCGATCTTATCGACCTGCGGTTAGCAGGGCGGTTGGGCGTCAGTCTTCCGTTTCGGACCCGTTGTCGCACAGGCGGCCTGTTGTCTCTGGTGCTGACGCGTTATAGCACAGGCGATCTCCCAATCGCAGTGTTCAACGGCAGGGTGAAATGGATATGTCACGTCAGGAGGCTGCTGCACAACAAAAAACAATCTCCGAACGTCTTTCTTCCAAAAGCGTTGGCGTTCGCCTAGCGATAGAACGAGCCGCTGAGCGGCAGGATGGTAACGAATGCTATGTGGAGCGGCAGGTAGACGCAACGCATCACCGTGACGGCTCGCGTCAGTCGACTCATGACAGCACAGAGGGGCATCGTCAGCCAGACGCCTCGCATCATCGTGACGGCTCACGTCAGTTAACCCATGACGCCACGCATCAGTCCATTCTTGACGCCGCACATCAATCGACATTGACCGCTCCAATTCAGTTAGATGCCATTTCCCAAACTGAACGTGATTTTAAGCGTAAGACTAGTGATCGCCAGATAGAGGGAGTCATTGAACATCGCGAACGCTCCCATTTCGGCACTGACGCTTCGGTTCAGGTACGTTGCTTGTCCGAACAAGGCACGGCTGTAACGGCTGAATTGTCAGAAGAAGGACAAGATGAGGTGTCTTGCCCGGACGAACCTCTGGAAGATATTTCTAAGGGAGAAGAGGAGAAACCACCTCAACATTCGGTGGACCTCAAAAAATTAATGCTGGTTTTTACGGGACTCTTTCCTGACCACTACTCCTGTTGCGCCACGTTCTCCCCCATCGGAATTTACCTTGGGGAAGGCAAAAAAAGTGCCTTTGTTTACGAAAATAGTGCTCTCGCGCTGTTCTAAAAGAGCTTTGAAATTGATGGGAACTTGGATGGAGTCGAAGAAGACTCTTGACAAAACGGGCTTCGCCTTTCCACCCGTAAGATTGGCTTCCAAATCCAGTGTTTGGTATGAGACAGGGGAAATTCTGGGCTTGGGAGTTCTTGCCTCTGCCCAGGGATATTTCTCGAGCCTTGTGGATTCCTCTCGTCGACTGGCCTTGAGGAAAACTAAAGTGTGGTGGTTTATGACAGAATTTGATCATCTGTTAAAAGGCATGTTCAGGGCGTTTGAAGTTTTTAACTTTTTAGATTGGTCTTTGGGAGCCCTAGGAAGAAAGGTCTCTGAGATGAAAGGCGCGGACACTAGCAGCCTCATTCATTTGATGTCCTGTATGGACAAGGCAGTCAGGGATGGCTCCAACGAGTTGGCTGCTCTTTTCACGGCTGGAGTAATAAAGAAGAGGGCCACTATGTGTTCCTTCCTCTCTGCGGGAGTTCCCCCTTACCAGAGATTGGAGTTGCTTTTCTCCCCGTTGTCTTCTACTCTATTCCCACAAGAGTTGGTAGGGGAAGCTGCCACTGCATTAACCCAAAAGGCTACTCATGACCTAGTGGCTAACACGGCCAGGAAAGTTCTGTCTTCTTCGTTTTCTTCCTGTAAACCAAAAGAAGGCACTTCAGGGGTACGATCCTCCCAGCCCTTTCGTGGTAAACCTACCGGAAGAGGTAACTTCAGGTCCGACGGGAAGAAACCTAAGAAAAGAGGAACTAAGCCCAGCCGAGGTAGAGTCTGACTGTCCTATCCTTCAGACAGCAGTAGGGGCCAGGCTGAATTACTTCTGGAAGGCCTGGGAGAGGAATGGAGCGGACCCTTGGTCCGTCCTAGTGTTGAAGGAGGGATACAAGATTCCATTTTTATCAAATCCTCCACTGGGCACAAATCCTGTGGATCTTTCGCCCAGATACAGGGAGGGGCCAAAGAGGCAGGCCGTGCGGCTTCAAATGTCTCTGTTACTGGAGAAGCGAGCGATAGAGAGGGTACAGGATTTAACATCGCCAAGTTCAGAAGAATGGAGACCAGTTCTGGACGTAAGTGTTCTCAACGGCTACGTCCAGAACTCAAAATTTACCATGGAAACACAGAAGATGGTTTTGGCAGCTGTAAGGAAGGGCGATTGGATGGTCTCATTAGATCTCCAAGACGCTTACTTCCATATTCCAATACACCCCAGCTGCAGGCGTTATCTGAGGTTTATGTACGGAAACAAGGTCTTCCAGTTCAGAGCCTTATGTTTCGGTCTCAGCACAGCTCCTCTGTTGTTCACAAAAATCATGCTGAATGTGGCAAGCATGCTGCATTTAAGGGGAATCAGGGCCTCCCTGTACCTGGACGATTGGCTTATAAGAGCCACCTCAGCCGATTGCTGTTTGAAGGACCTGCAAATGACATTGGAATTGACCAAGGAATTAGGACTCCTAGTGAGTTCAAAGAAATCACAGCTGACTCCATCCCAGAAGATTCTTTATTTGGGGATGGAGATTCAGAGTCAGAGTTTTCAGGCTTTTCCGTCGCTTGTAAGGATTCAAACAGCTCTCCTAAAACTTCGGGCTTTTATAAAAAAGGACGTCAGTTCAGTGAGGGAATGGATGAGCCTTCTGGGGACTCTCGTCATTAGAGAAGTTTGTGTCTCTGGGGAGGCTGCATTTACGCCCCCTCCAGTTTCATCTCAATTGGCATTGGAAGAAAGGGGACAGTCTCGACAGGGAAAGCATTCCCATTACGGATCCCATAAAATCACACCTTCAGTGGTGGAACAACGAGCACAGACTACAGGAGGGCTTGTCGTTGAATCTAAAGAGCCCAGACCTTGTGTTGTTTTCCGACGCCTCAAACTCGGGGTGGGGAGCGACATTGGGGAAGAGAGAGATCTCAGGTCTGTGGACGATAGAGCAAAAACTCTCCACATAAATCAAAAGGAGCTTTTGGCAGTACATTTGGCCCTCAAATGCTTCGAGGAGCAGATCCTGGGCAAAGTGGTACAAATCAATGCGGACAGCACCACCGCCCTCTCCTGCACTCTCAGACCAGCGCTCTCCTGAACAGTTGCAGTCTCAGATCCAATGCGCCAGCTCTTGCCAAAGAGCCACTGCTCACCTGCGCACGAGCGCTTGCCTGCTCTCCAGTGCTCTTCTGCGCATTCACCGGAAACTGCGCTTCAGCAGAAACTGAGCACCAGCATCATCCTGTCTGCCATCGCTCCAGTACTCTCCTGCACACTCGCGCAATAGGCGAAAGAGAATAAAACTTTTTGGACAGGTCAACATTGCCCCATTCCTCTCCCCGCGAACACATAACATGGCCGCCAGGGAAAGAGGAAAGAGGCTTCACAGAAGGATTCAAGATCCCGAAGATTCCATCTTCCAAGGGGAATCAAAACGGGGAATCCTTGGTCCCTGTCTCTTCTGAAGTTTTTTCTTGACAGTACCACCGTCAGCAAACAAGAAAGCATCAACAGACTGATCTCGAGATCACTGTTTGCTGATGGCTAGTTCACGGTTTGCTCATTGCTAGCTCGCCAATCACCAGATCACCAATTGCTAGCTCAGCTCTGATCATTGACCTCTAGTCCATCCAATGACTAACGATCTCCGATTGCTAGCGTGCCAATCGCCGATTGCTAGCGTGCCAATCGCCGATTGCTAGTCAATAACCAGTCATCAGCTTGCTTATCACAAGATCGCCGATGGGCAGCTTATCTTTCTTCGATCATCGAACTCAGCTCACTGATCTCTGACCAGCCCATCGTCAGCTTGCTGATCTCTGACCAACCAGGAGGGATCATAGTCAGCTTGCTGATCTCTAGCTCACCGATCACCGGTACACAATCAATCGCTGATCATCAGTGGTTTACCATCTCCAACTGACTATCATTAAACCATTCTGCTAGCTCTCAGGGCTCTCAAAGCAGATTACCAACTCATTTATCGCCAACCTACCTTGGCTGACTGACCAGACAGCCTTCATCTGCCTGTCAGTTACCATCTTCGGCTCACAGTCCACCGATTCACCGATCATCGACAATTCGCCAGCAGTGACTCGGACTTGCTAGTCAACCTCTGCCCATAGTTCCCTAGATCAGAAGGTATACAACACACTTCACGCTACTGGCCGTTCGCCACCACACCAATCCAGTAAAGTGATCGGCAAACGATCGACAACCCCCATCAGCGGCTTGTCGACAGGGGACTACTTGCGAACACTCTCCAACTGCACAGTAACCACGATACCCAACCGTTAACCATTGATTAACATTCTCCAGACTGATTCTACTCTAAGGAATAGCATCAATCCCATCAAGGAGCATGGTAGGGTTAAGCGTTGTCTTCCTTCTGTCAGTTAAAGGAATTCTCTTAGGGAAGAATCCTGGTATTTTTCCTAACTATACAAACCTTAGCTATTTATACAGACTTGCCTGCCAGCCCTATCCCCCTTGAAGTCCTACCTCCAAGCAAAGTGAGCTAAATGACAGGTGTGTGAGTGGGAGTGCTAGCAAGCTAACCCCCCCCCCCCCCAACTAGCGGTGTGGGTAGTTAACCCTCGCTTAATTTTAATGGCTCGTCATTTCAGCTCCGCCTAAAGTAAAACCCCTAATAAATAGCTAAGGTTTGTATAGTTAGGAAAAATACAAATTACCTACAAACTTGTCATGTTTTTGTTAATTGAAGTACATTACCAATTTTCCAACAGATATTAACACACACTCACACACACACATCTCTCTCTCTCTCTCTCTCTCTCTCTCTCTCTCTCTCTCTCTCTCTCTCTCTCTCTCTCTCTCTCTCTCTCTCTCAGCTTATTTCCTTTTAATATTTAATTCCTGCTTGCAAAATAAATCAATATACAGTACAGTAAGCATTTTAGTATGAATACTAAATAGAATAAAAAGGACACCACATCTGACTCTATTTAAATTATATAGAATTTATATTCTACATAGAAATAAAATTCTCCTTGTGTTATCATTGACACCTGGCTGGTCAGTAGCTCAACCATGGCTGGCCGTAAGCAGATACAGTGTAAATTTCTTTCACAAAGAAATGTTTTTCCACTATCTCTTATTTCTTAATGGAAAATTATCATTTTTTTAATAGAATAAATCTCTTAAACATAGCATAAGATAAGAGCAAGAAATATGTCCTGGCATCATTTTCAGTCCCCCACAATTTTTCAATCATTTATACATAGTTAGAAAGGGAAAAAAGGCTCACAGCTGTTGACATCTTTGAGTGATTTACAAGGAAGGAGTCTGATATGGTCAAATATTTGCTTTAACTGCTGAACACTACACTATAGCACACTGTATCAAAACTTGAGATAATTATATTTGAAGAAATTTCATATCATCACATGAGGGTAATTTTAATAAGATTTATTGTAAAAAAGCGTAATTTTTTTTGTTAACAAATAAGGAAGTTATTGATAATTCTGCATTAATTCTGTTTTTCTTATTTTCCATCATTAAAATAACAAATCTAGAAAATTATTCAAGCATATATAATAAAATAGAAATAATCCAGTCAAAATATTTAAATTTTTTCATAGACAAAGGGAGAGAATTTTCTGAAAGTAATGCATATTTATATTTTTCATCAGCATTATATATTGCATATCATCATCATCATCATCATTTCAGCCTTCAAAAGTCCTTTGTTGGATGTAGGCCTTCCCCAGGTTCCTCCACAGACTTGTATCCCAAGCTTTTCTGTGCCACTGTTGCTTGTGTTGGTCTAAGTCATCTCACCAGCGGGTTTTTTGTCTTCCTCGGTTTCTTGTGTATCCTCGGGGTGTCCAGAAGGTTGTTCGTGATGTCCATCTGTTGTCTGTCATCCTGGCAATGTGCCCCGCCCAGTTCCATTTGAGCTTGCTAATGGTTTCAAGGATATCCATTACTTTAGTTTTTTGACGTATCCATTTAGCTGTTTTTCTATCCTTCCATGTTAGATTTAGCATAATTCTCTCATGTGCCCTCTGCATTGTTTGTAATTTAAGGGAAAGCTTTTTTGTTAGATTCCAAGTTTCAGCCCCATGGGTGACAGTGGGGAGGATACACTGATCATAGACTTTCCTTTTTAAGATGATAGGAATCTTCTTATTTTTTAACACTGTACTGGCTCTTCCAAACGCTTGCCAACCGAAGGTTATTCTTCTTTTTATTTCACTCTCTTTACAGGCGTCATGTAGAGAGATTCGTTGTCCTAGGTAGATGTAGTGGTCCACTTCCTCAATTTGTTGGTTTTCAATTTCAAGTATGTCATCTGCATTTTCAGTATATTTATTGCTCATGACTTTGGTCTTTTGGAATTTCATGGGGAGGCCAATTGATTTGCTTGCTTCATTTAGCTCGGTGAGCATATGTTGAAGCTCTTCTTTGGTGTGAGCAATGATAATGATGTTATCAGCAAATCTAAGGTGACTTAGATATTCTCCATCTATTTTTATTCCTTTTTCTTGCCAGTTGAGTTGTCAGAAAGCTCTCTCCAGGCAGGCAGTAAACAGTTTGGGTGAGCTAGTGTCACCTTGTCTGACTCCTCTCTCGAGTTGGAATGGTTCAGAGTCCTTGTGGAGGCGAATGAATGATGTTGCATGGCCATAGGTGTGACAGAATACATCAATGTAAACTGAGTCAACTCCCTGTTCTTCCAGCGCTGACATGACCTCCTCAGTTTCAACCGAGTCAAAGGTTTTGGTGTAATCTACAAGTGCTACTACTAGTGGTATCTTATATTCATTTGTTTTCTCAATGATTTGGTTTACCCAGCCTACGACCTCTTTCAAGCTCCCTAACCCATGGGAGAAGTAATGTCAAACGGCGAAAGGGAACAAGAGGCATCATCAGTCGCGCAGACATCCCCTCGAGCATTCCTGCTGTCGTAGCACAGGTCGCTCACCCTCATCATAGGAAAGATGAGGTTGGTGCGTTATCTCCTTCCTCGGATGAAGGTTCGTTTGGAGAGGTCTGACGTCACGCCTCTAGACCGCGTAAAAGGAAGTCTCACGCGGTCGTTCAGCAGCACGAATTGCCTCCGCAACAACCGGGCAGTAGTAATTGGGATACGCCGGAGCGTTTTCAGTCCCCTGAGGGTTGCTCGCCTGCGAAACGCTCTGACAGGGGTTCTGATGTGGATAATGGTGTAATACAGTCGGATTCGGAGCTGATGCCTGTTTCTGATGTGACGGTTCATGCACCACCGCTTCCGTCAGACTGGCTTTTGTCGCCCGAAAGTGGGAAACGATATGGAAGCGAGGAAGAAGGCGAGTTTCCATTAGGAAAAGATACTAATGTGTCGCATAGCAGCGATCCCAAATGGTCGATGTTATTGGGTATCAGCTCTCGTCGTTGATGCGATCTTATCGACCTGCGGTTAGCAGGGCGGTTGGGCGTCAGTCTTCCGTTTCGGACCCGTTGTCGCACAGGCGGCCTGTTGTCTCTGGTGCTGACGCGTTATAGCACAGGCGATCTCCCAATCGCAGTGTTCAACGGCAGGGTGAAATGGATATGTCACGTCAGGAGGCTGCTGCACAACAAAAAACAATCTCCGAACGTCTTTCTTCCAAAAGCGTTGGCGTTCGCCTAGCGATAGAACGAGCCGCTGAGCGGCAGGATGGTAACGAATGCTATGTGGAGCGGCAGGTAGACGCAACGCATCACCGTGACGGCTCGCGTCAGTCGACTCATGACAGCACAGAGGGGCATCGTCAGCCAGACGCCTCGCATCATCGTGACGGCTCACGTCAGTTAACCCATGACGCCACGCGTCAGTCCATTCTTGACGCCGCACATCAATCGACATTGACCGCTCCAATTCAGTTAGATGCCATTTCCCAAACTGAACGTGATTTTAAGCGTAAGACTAGTGATCGCCAGATAGAGGGAGTCATTGAACATCGCGAACGCTCCCATTTCGGCACTGACGCTTCGGTTCAGGTACGTTGCTTGTCCGAACAAGGCACGGCTGTAACGGCTGAATTGTCAGAAGAAGGACAAGATGAGGTGTCTTGCCCGGACGAACCTCTGGAAGATATTTCTAAGGGAGAAGAGGAGAAACCACCTCAACATTCGGTGGACCTCAAAAAATTAATGCTGGTTTTTACGGGACTCTTTCCTGACCACTACTCCTGTTGCGCCACGTTCTCCCCCATCGGAATTTACCTTGGGGAAGGCAAAAAAAGTGCCTTTGTTTACGAAAATAGTGCTCTCGCGCTGTTCTAAAAGAGCTTTGAAATTGATGGGAACTTGGATGGAGTCGAAGAAGACTCTTGACAAAACGGGCTTCGCCTTTCCACCCGTAAGATTGGCTTCCAAATCCAGTGTTTGGTATGAGACAGGGGAAATTCTGGGCTTGGGAGTTCTTGCCTCTGCCCAGGGATATTTCTCGAGCCTTGTGGATTCCTCTCGTCGACTGGCCTTGAGGAAAACTAAAGTGTGGTGGTTTATGACAGAATTTGATCATCTGTTAAAAGGCATGTTCAGGGCGTTTGAAGTTTTTAACTTTTTAGATTGGTCTTTGGGAGCCCTAGGAAGAAAGGTCTCTGAGATGAAAGGCGCGGACACTAGCAGCCTCATTCATTTGATGTCCTGTATGGACAAGGCAGTCAGGGATGGCTCCAACGAGTTGGCTGCTCTTTTCACGGCTGGAGTAATAAAGAAGAGGGCCACTATGTGTTCCTTCCTCTCTGCGGGAGTTCCCCCTTACCAGAGATTGGAGTTGCTTTTCTCCCCGTTGTCTTCTACTCTATTCCCACAAGAGTTGGTAGGGGAAGCTGCCACTGCATTAACCCAAAAGGCTACTCATGACCTAGTGGCTAACACGGCCAGGAAAGTTCTGTCTTCTTCGTTATCTTCCTGTAAACCAAAAGAAGGCACTTCAGGGGTACGATCCTCCCAGCCCTTTCGTGGTAAACCTACCGGAAGAGGTAACTTCAGGTCCGACGGGAAGAAACCTAAGAAAAGAGGAACTAAGCCCAGCCGAGGTAGAGTCTGACTGTCCTATCCTTCAGACAGCAGTAGGGGCCAGGCTGAATTACTTCTGGAAGGCCTGGGAGAGGAATGGAGCGGACCCTTGGTCCGTCCTAGTGTTGAAGGAGGGATACAAGATTCCATTTTTATCAAATCCTCCACTGGGCACAAATCCTGTGGATCTTTCGCCCAGATACAGGGAGGGGCCAAAGAGGCAGGCCGTGCGGCTTCAAATGTCTCTGTTACTGGAGAAGCGAGCGATAGAGAGGGTACAGGATTTAACATCGCCAAGTTCAGAAGAATGGAGACCAGTTCTGGACGTAAGTGTTCTCAACGGCTACGTCCAGAACTCAAAATTTACCATGGAAACACAGAAGATGGTTTTGGCAGCTGTAAGGAAGGGCGATTGGATGGTCTCATTAGATCTCCAAGACGCTTACTTCCATATTCCAATACACCCCAGCTGCAGGCGTTATCTGAGGTTTATGTACGGAAACAAGGTCTTCCAGTTCAGAGCCTTATGTTTCGGTCTCAGCACAGCTCCTCTGTTGTTCACAAAAATCATGCTGAATGTGGCAAGCATGCTGCATTTAAAGGGAAATCAGGGCCTCCCTGTACCTGGACGATTGGCTTATAAGAGCCACCTCAGCCGATTGCTGTTTGAAGGACCTGCAAATGACATTGGAATTGACCAAGGAATTAGGACTCCTAGTGAGTTCAAAGAAATCACAGCTGACTCCATCCCAGAAGATTCTTTATTTGGGGATGGAGATTCAGAGTCAGAGTTTTCAGGCTTTTCCGTCGCTTGTAAGGATTCAAACAGCTCTCCTAAAACTTCGGGCTTTTATATAAAAGGACGTCAGTTCAGCGAGGGAATGGATGAGCCTTCTGGGGACTCTCGTCATTAGAGAAGTTTGTGTCTCTGGGGAGGCTGCATTTACGCCCCCTCCAGTTTCATCTCAATTGGCATTGGAAGAAAGGGGACAGTCTCGACAGGGAAAGCATTCCCATTACGGATCCCATAAAATCACACCTTCAGTGGTGGAACAACGAGCACAGACTACAGGAGGGCTTGTCGTTGAATCTAAAGAGCCCAGACCTTGTGTTGTTTTCCGACGCCTCAAACTCGGGGTGGGGAGCGACATTGGGGAAGAGAGAGATCTCAGGTCTGTGGACGATAGAGCAAAAACTCTCCACATAAATCAAAAGGAGCTTTTGGCAGTACATTTGGCCCTCAAAGGCTTCGAGGAGCAGATCCTGGGCAAAGTGGTACAAATCAATGCGGACAGCACCACCGCCCTCTCCTGCACTCTCAGACCAGCGCTCTCCTGAGCAGTTGCAGTCTCAGATCCAATGCGCCAGCTCTTGCCAAAGAGCCACTGCTCACCTGCGCACGAGCGCTTGCCTGCTCTCCAGTGCTCTTCTGCGCATTCACCGGAAACTGCGCTTCAGCAGAAACTGAGCACCAGCATCATCCTGTCTGCCATCGCTCCAGTACTCTCCTGCACACTCGCGCAATAGGCGAAAGAGAATAAAACTTTTTGGACAGGTCAACATTGCCCCATTCCTCTCCCCGCGAACACATAACATGGCCGCCAGGGAAAGAGGAAAGAGGCTTCACAGAAGGATTCAAGATCCCGAAGATTCCATCTTCCAAGGGGAATCAAAACGGGGAATCCTTGGTCCCTGTCTCTTCTGAAGTTTTTTCTTGACAGTACCACCGTCAGCAAACAAGAAAGCATCAACAGACTGATCTCGAGATCACTGTTTGCTGATGGCTAGTTCACGGTTTGCTCATTGCTAGCTCGCCAATCACCAGATCACCAATTGCTAGCTCAGCTCTGATCATTGACCTCTAGTCCATCCAATGACTAACGATCTCCGATTGCTAGCGTGCCAATCGCCGATTACTAGTCAATAACCAGTCATCAGCTTGCTTATCACAAGATCACCGATGGGCAGCTTATCTTTCTTCGATCATCGAACTCAGCTCACTGATCTCTGACCAGCCCATCGTCAGCTTGCTGATCTCTGACCAACCAGGAGGGATCATAGTCAGCTTGCTGATCTCTAGCTCACCGATCACCGGTACACGATCAATCGCTGATCATCAGTGGTTTACCATCTCCAACTGACTATCATTAAACCATTCTGCTAGCTCTCAGGGCTCTCAAAGCAGATTACCAACTCATTTATCGCCAACCTACCTTGACTGACTGACCAGACAGCCTTCATCTGCCTGTCAGTTACCATCTTCGGCTCACAGTCCGCCGATTCACCGATCATCGACAATTCGCCAGCAGTGACTCGGACTTGCTAGTCAACCTCTGCCCATAGTTCCCTAGATCAGAAGGTATACAACACACTTCACGCTACTGGCCGTTCGCCACCACACCAATCCAGTAAAGTGATCGGCAAACGATCGACAACCCCCATCAGCGGCTTGTCGACAGGGGACTACTTGCGAACACTCTCCAACTGCACAGTAACCACGATACCCAACCGTTAACCATTGATTAACATTCTCCAGACTGATTCTACTCTAAGGAATAGCATCAATCCCATCAAGGAGCATGGTAGGGTTAAGCGTTGTCTTCCTTCTGTCAGTTAAAGGAATTCTCTTAGGGAAGAATCCTGGTATTTTTCCTAACTATACAAACCTTAGCTATTTATACAGACTTGCCTGCCAGCCCTATCCCCCTTGAAGTCCTACCTCCAAGCAAAGTGAGCTAAATGACAGGTGTGTGAGTGGGAGTGCTAGCAAGCTAACCCCCCCCCCCCCCCCAACTAGCGGTGTGGGTAGTTAACCCTCGCTTAATTTTAATGGCTCGTCATTTCAGCTCCGCCTAAAGTAAAACCCCTAATAAATAGCTAAGGTTTGTATAGTTAGGAAAAATACAAATTACCTACAAACTTGTCATGTTTTTGTTAATTGAAGTACATTACCAATTTTCCAACAGATATTAACACACACACTCACACACACACATTCTCTCTCTCTCTCTCTCTCTCTCTCTCTCTCTCTCTCTCTCTCTCTCTCTCTCAGCTTATTTCCTTTTAATATTTAATTCCTGCTTGCAAAATAAATCAATATACAGTACAGTAAGCATTTTAGTATGAATACTAAATAGAATAAAAAGGACACCACATCTGACTCTATTTAAATTATATAGAATTTATATTCTACATAGAAATAAAATTCTCCTTGTGTTATCATTGACACCTGGCTGGTCAGTAGCTCAACCATGGCTGGCCGTAAGCAGATACAGTGTAAATTTCTTTCACAAAGAAATGTTTTTCCACTATCTCTTATTTCTTAATGGAAAATTATCATTTTTTTAATAGAATAAATCTCTTAAACATAGCATAAGATAAGAGCAAGAAATATGTCCTGGCATCATTTTCAGTCCCCCACAATTTTTCAATCATTTATACATAGTTAGAAAGGGAAAAAAGGCTCACAGCTGTTGACATCTTTGAGTGATTTACAAGGAAGGAGTCTGATATGGTCAAATATTTGCTTTAACTGCTGAACACTACACTATAGCACACTGTATCAAAACTTGAGATAATTATATTTGAAGAAATTTCATATCATCACATGAGGGTAATTTTAATAAGATTTATTGTAAAAAAGCGTAATTTTTTTTTGTTAACAAATAAGGAAGTTATTGATAATTCTGCATTAATTGTTTTCTTATTTTCCATCATTAAAATAACAAATCTAGAAAATTATTCAAGCATATATAATAAAATAGAAATAATCCAGTCAAAATATTTAAATTTTTTCATAGACAAAGGGAGAGAATTTTCTGAAAGTAATGCATATTTATATTTTTCATCAGCATTATATATTGCATATCATCATCATCATCATCATTTCAGCCTTCAAAAGTCCTTTGTTGGATGTAGGCCTTCCCCAGGTTCCTCCACAGACTTGTATCCCAAGCTTTTCTGTGCCACTGTTGCTTGTGTTGGTCTAAGTCATCTCACCAGCGGGTTTTTTGTCTTCCTCGGTTTCTTGTGTATCCTCGGGGTGTCCAGAAGGTTGTTCGTGATGTCCATCTGTTGTCTGTCATCCTGGCAATGTGCCCCGCCCAGTTCCATTTGAGCTTGCTAATGGTTTCAAGGATATCCATTACTTTAGTTTTTTGACGTATCCATTTAGCTGTTTTTCTATCCTTCCATGTTAGATTTAGCATAATTCTCTCATATGCCCTCTGCATTGTTTGTAATTTAAGGGAAAGCTTTTTTGTTAGATTCCAAGTTTCAGCCCCATGGGTGACAGTGGGGAGGATACACTGATCATAGACTTTCCTTTTTAAGATGATAGGAATCTTCTTATTTTTTAACACTGTACTGGCTCTTCCAAACGCTTGCCAACCGAAGGTTATTCTTCTTTTTATTTCACTCTCTTTACAGGCGTCATGTAGAGAGATTCGTTGTCCTAGGTAGATGTAGTGGTCCACTTCCTCAATTTGTTGGTTTTCAATTTCAAGTATGTCATCTGCATTTTCAGTATATTTATTGCTCATGACTTTGGTCTTTTGGAATTTCATGGGGAGGCCAATTGATTTGCTTGCTTCATTTAGCTCGGTGAGCATTTGTTGAAGCTCTTCTTTGGTGTGAGCAATGATAATGATGTTATCAGCAAATCTAAGGTGACTTAGATATTCTCCATCTATTTTTATTCCTTTTTCTTGCCAGTTGAGTTGTCAGAAAGCTCTCTCCAGGCAGGCAGTAAACAGTTTGGGTGAGCTAGTGTCACCTTGTCTGACTCCTCTCTTGAGTTGGAATGGTTCAGAGTCCTTGTGGAGGCGAATGAATGATGTTGCATGGCCATAGGTGTGACAGAATACATCAATGTAAACTGAGTCAACTCCCTGTTCTTCCAGCGCTGACATGACCTCCTCAGTTTCAACCGAGTCAAAGGTTTTGGTGTAATCTACAAGTGCTACTACTAGTGGTATCTTATATTCATTTGTTTTCTCAATGATTTGGTTTACTGTTTGTAGATGGTCAGTTGTGGAGTAGCCTCTTCTTAAGAACTTCTTTTAATCATTTTTATTACTGTATTAGAATTATGATACACAAGGTTTATCAATGAATAGTTTACATGTCTTAGCTTTAAAATTGTGCTGTACTGCTTTGCACGAGGGGTTTGAAAACTCGGCCCACGAGTATCACGAAACCCCTTGTATATGATTTCTTTTTAATATATAATACTGTTTTCCGTATCACAAATGATCGAATCCTCAAAAATTGAACCCACAATTAAGGAGGGCCAACAGTAATGGTAATGAGTTGTCTACTCTAGTGCAGACTCATGAAAAAGTGGCAATTGTCTTTGTGTATATCATTCATCACAAGACTTTCTCATTTTCTCCTAAACTGGTGAATCTGAGAACCCGAAGAGCTGTGAACTGTATACTGTATATGATTGATGTGGTCATGATGAATGAAAGACAGTGACAAAACAAATGGACTGGATTTATGAATTTGGGTCATAATACACATCACTTAGCTTGAGAGGCTGTTCAGGGCCCTCATGTAACTGAAGGGGAAATCATGCAGGTGCATTTTGAGATAAAAGTTGAGAAGTTGAACATATGATAAAGGAATTAGGAACAGAGATGTCATAGAAAGCTAAAAAGCAAGTGCAGCATTGGGCCTAAGGACGCTACAAAGATTGTCAAGTAACACCTACATTTCAGTGAACCACTTGCAGTAACCCGATGGTGCTACCCAACACAAAATAAAACCTTTATCTCAGAATGAGGGTTACAAAAGCTGAATCACCTCTTGCTTCTATCAGAACTTACATTAAATGCTCAAGACATACTAAGAATAGTCCTGACTGTTGTTGGAAATTATGGGGATATACCTGAGCATGTTTAGTTCATGCTAACTGTCTTTCTCATTTTCTTTAAATAAGGACTTCAAGTAGCTATGAATGTTTGTCTCACACAAGAGGGCTAATTGTAAGTAATGGGTTTATGGGAAAAATTAAGTTGGTTCTTTCCCCAGATGAGATCCAAGTTATGTCCTTGCAAATGCAGTGCAGCAGTGTTATAAATGTGAAAAAGGTTAGTCCAAAATATTTTTATGTATAAAGCTTTGACAAAAAAAAAATGTTTCTCTCTTATTTCTTGCAGTGCTGGGAAGACCACAGATTTGCCACATGAAGCTAGCACTGGTTTAGCTATACTTCAAGCTGTTGCTAAGAAGATGGTTGTCTCAAAGAAGACATTATCATTGTACGTTCCACAACATTTACTTGGTGCTCATAGTGGTTAGTAAGAAATGGTTTTCTAAGAATAATTGAGAATTCTCAATTTCTTAGCCTGGTAAGTATGAAAACAGGAAGCCTAAAATTGTTGTGGAGATCTTAAATAGTTTCTCTTAATGATTGGCAAGCACAAGACTCAAATGACATCTTCTGTAATCGATTCCATAAATTGGTAATTTTAAAAATTCACAAGTGTAAAGGGTTTATTTGGGTGTATTACCACTAAGTAATATCTAGTCATAAACCCATTACTGATCCTTACGATAGTGGACATAACCTATAATACTTTTGTATGTAAAAAAAAAAAAAAAATGCTACGAGACAGCAATAGGAGTAAAAGATTTTCAGTATTTGTCAAAGGATTTAATTAGCATCTTGACTGTAATTCAATTAGCTGCCCTTGAAGCAGAAGCAAAAGAAAAATAGCACAACCTGAACATTAACTTAAAATTCACTTCCTTGATTTTCCTACACTAGATATGTTTATAAGCTATTTTCATCATTTTTTTTTTTTTTTTTTTTTTTTTTTTTTTTTTGCTTATAGGGAATTATTTCTAAAACCTGTGCTGTATATTCAAACTTATGAAGTTCTTATATAGTTCCCTAGATATTTATGGACAAATGGACAGAGAAGTAAATACACTACTGTATTCAGACTTTAGCATGATGGCAAGCTAAAGTCTTGGTAAGTTACAGACTTTATTAACTGCTGTATGCTGTCTCAACTATGTTGTCTACTTCTGATATTACTACATTTACTGTTGTTAACATCTTTCTGTGTAAAATGTGATCGTATTTTATCCAAAGTAAGACACCTTAAAATGCACTGAGATTCAAGCAGTCTTGATGAACTGAAATAACAAGAGACTCGGGCTTGTTGCCCATTTACTTCTTACCATTAACTGTTAGAATGTTTCATTACTTAACTAGTGTGTATTGAAAGGAAAGAAAGTTGGAATTTTTTTTTTCAATTTTGCATGTAAATGTCGATTAAACCAAGCTTCCAGAGAAGCAATATGAACACCAGGTGAGTAAAGAAATAACAAATATTGTTATCAAAATTATTTTTTTTTGGCTTTATTCTTATTTGTTTAATATCTCAAACAAGATATTATTGAAAATTTATAAGGATACACAGTGTGCTCATAAACATGCAGTACAATACAGTATGTGAATGCATAGGCATTATGCAGTAATGTGCAACATATTCAACTTAGATGCCTCTCACAATTTGGAAGTTGTCATGTCAGGAACAAGATTGTTGAAATTATTTTTTTTAATTAGTTTTAATGTCTAAAAATTAATTATGCAAGTAAAATGGTATTCGTAATGATAAAATACCAGATGTTTGAAGAGAATTAATCAGTATTGTAATTCTCCAAGTTCTTTTTTTTATCTTTTGTCACCAAAGCTAGTTATAGGAAACAAATATAACCGACTGCATGTTTAAGAAGTGCATCATTTTAATTTTTAATTATGTATGTGTGATGAGAATACACTCAGCTTCAAATTTACAGGGAGGTAAGAAACTTGAATTATTAGCATTAAAAATCTATGACCAAGATATTTATCTCATCAGACTTTACATCATTAATGGAAGCATTGATCTTAATTATTAATAGTTTTGATAAAAATAGACCGAGGAAGAACGCTATTTTGTTGAAAATAATATTAAAGGGATACTTTTTTACATGACTTAAACTCAGGGAAAACTGGTAGTTTGTTATGGAAACCTCACAATTTCATGGACAATAAATAAATGTATTCTTTTCAAAATATCTTCAAAAGTCTATCAAATTATCTAGAAGGATTTATGATTGTGTATATCAATTATGAACAGCTGTATACCTACTGATTTCAAAGCGCTTTGAGTGAGGATAAAGTTAGTACTTCCTGCACATTTTATGGTGTAAATTATGACATGCAAAAAGCTAATTGAACTTAACCATTACTTCTTATGTATAATTTTTACAATTGAGAGTATTTTAAGTGTGTTTATTTAGCTTTATAATGGGAAAGAAACTGATTCCACAGTTATTTACTACATGAAAGATTTACAGTAGTAGATATGGCCTGAAGTATTTGTGATAATTGCTAGTTTGAGTAAGTGAAGAGCTATTGTTTTATGTAAGAAGACACTAACTCTATATAGCAGATACAAATATATTTGGTGATACAGAATAACATTTAAAAAACTCAAAAGCAGGCTTTACTAAAGGGACATTCAGTACTGTGCCCCTTATTGATAAAACCACTTTTTTTTTCTTACTAAAGTCCACACATGGGTTTAATACATATAAGCAATTATTATTTTTTAGATAGTGTAACTAAACTGTGGGGTCAAAACCTATTATAATTATCTTGTTAGTCTTAAACTGGCCATATAAAAAGTTGAAAAATTTATTTTGTAATAAATTCAAGTGTACATAAAATTTGAATGAATAACTAAAGGAAATTAAGATTTCGGTAACAAAACAAAAACAAAAAAAAGTTAATCAATTTGTTTCCAAAACTTGTCAGTCACTGTGGGTTAAAGTTTGGATATTCATTAACTTTTAAGCATAGATGAATATAAATATATTTACTGCTGAAAAGATATTCAAATTTTTGGTTTTTAATAGGACTTAGCTTTCTTCTAACGATGAAATTAATTACTTATGCAGATATAGATTGCATATTCTGACCTCCTCCTTGATCTCTTAACTGATCTAAATTATTGAATTGCTCAATGCACGTCATGTCGAGTTTTATGGATTAACTAGCTATACTGAATTGTTCTTTAATCTTTTGTTTGCTGTTTTGCTTAATATATCATATAACCTCCATTGTAAAAGATATCTGTAATGGAAATTTGTAATATTTACTTGTGTAAATACAGATGATTAGTTTTAGTGTATAAAATAGACCAAAAGATGTATATTTTCTCAATATTAACTGAAGTGTAAAAATATTTCACTGTTCAGAGATGAAAATATTTGTTACTTTATTAAATACTGAAAGAGGATTATTTAAGTCTGTGTATATTCTTACAAAAATAATCTTAAGGTTTACCTGGTTTATGAAAAGGTTTGTTGTAAACTCAATCGTATACATATTTCAAAAAAGAATAATTAACATCCCAATGTGAAAAAGATCATTCCTTATGCTTATAAAAGCATTTGTAAAGAGCATAATTTTCATGAAATTACAGCTGGTCATAGCATATGACCAAAAGATAAATAAGAACCAGGAATTAGTTTTGTCTTAAAGATATCTTACGTGGCTCCTTCTTTTGTCATCATTTGATTTTAATTTTTGTCATCTGGATTGAAATATCACAAATTTTAAGTAATTTGTATTTTTCCTAACAGTACTTACCTCGAACTACTTTCTTAGGAGTATCTGGGATCTCCTGCCAACCGACCAGAGTTTTGTGTAGTTTACCCTATACCCGTTTTCTATGAGGGGTAACCTTAGGCGGAGTGATACTCGCCCTGAAGCTAACCCCGGGTCAGAGAGCATGTATGCTCAGGTCTCGACCTCCAGTAAGTTCTTGGTAGTTTAAGGCCTCTAAGAATTCCATAAGGCACTCGGGGAAGGAAGGGCGGGCCATTACCCGAAAGTAGTTCGAGGTAAGTACTGTTAGGAAAAATACAAATTACTTAAAATTTGTGATTTGTTCCAACACGGAGTACTTACCTCGAACTACTTTCTTAGGAGACTTATACTTTAGGAGGTGGGAGTGGCCTTTTAACCTTCTGAGACCGTGCTGAGATATATCCAAAGACCTAGATAGGAGGCTAGGTCTTGTTGACCACAAGGAAAAGCAAGAAAAGAGGAAACTACACAAAAAAATCAACTTAGTGTCTAAGCAACTCACCTCTGCAAGAAATCCTAGGAGCCATGTCCTTCCAAAGTAGGGGTCCTTGTATCCCGGCTCAGAGTCCTAGCTGAGACCATTTGAAGCGGAAATAGGGGGAGGAAGAACAAGGGGGTTTAAGGAACGAACCTGTGTCTCTTGTACTTACTACCCGTGGTTATCACTGGGGCTACACCTTTAAACCGTTTGGAGCGCGGAAATGACGGTACCTATCGAGAAGCCGTCCAGGGATTTTCTTGAATAGTCCTTCAAATAGTGAGCAGTGAAGATAGACTGGTTAGCCCAGGTGCCTGCTCTCAGGATCTGGCCCACTGCCATATTCTTCTCGAAAGCTAACGTGGTACTCAGACCCCTAATGTTGTGGGGTCTGGGTTTTCCCGGCAGGGGGATATCTGCCTTACTGTAGGCCCTGATAATCACCTGCCTCAGCCAGAAGGAGATAGTGTTTTTCGAGACTGGCTTCTTCACTAGGCCCGTGGACACAAAAAGACTTTTGATCTCGGGCCGAAGTCTGGCTGTCCTCTCTAAGTATTTTCTTACGGCCCTGACAGGGCACAGACGCAAGTCCCTCGAGTTGTCCGAGCGAGGAATTTCTGGTATTGAGAACCCCTCAAACCTGGGATCCCACACGGCCGGATTCTGGGTCTTCGCAACGAAGGATGGCACGAACCTGAAGGTGAGCTCTCGCCAACCCTTCGAGTGAGCGACTTCGTAGGACAGTCCATGTATCTCCCCTACTCGTTTAGCCGAAGCTAATGCCAATAGGAAAACTGTCTTGAGGGTGAGATCCTTGTCCACGATGTCCTTTAGGGGTTCCAAGGGAGGTTCTGACAACATCTTCAGGACCCTGGCCACGTCCCACTGTGGCACCCGAACGGCTTGCGGGGGACACGATTGCTCGAAGCTCTTAATGAGCATCGAGAGATGTCTGGAGGTTCCCAGGTCGATGCCCTTCAGGAGGAAGACTTAACCCAGAGCAGCTCGTACTCCCTTGATGGCCGGGATGGACATGTTGACCACGTCCCTGAGATAAACTAGGAAGTCCGCTATCTCCGGGATGGAGGCCCTCAGGGGCTTGATGGTCTTAGAGGCGCACCACTTAGTAAAGGTGGCCCACTTTGCTTGGTAGACCGCTGCCGATGATCGCCTCAGGTAGCCTTACATCCTTGCTGCCGTTCCCAACGAATAGCCTTCTTTCCTCAGGAGACTCTCGATAACCGTCAGGCGTGAAGGCGGAGGGACCGAGGGTTCTCGTGAAGCCTTTGGAAATGTGGTTGCTGAAGAAGGTCTGGCCTGTCTGGAAGGGGCCAAGGTGGAAGTTGTGCCAGTTCTTTTAGATCCACGAACCATTCTCTCCGGCCACCAGGGCGCTACCAAAGTCATCCACAGGTTGTCTGCCCTCCTTACTCTGTTGAGGACCTGTCTGAGCATCCCGAAGGGGGGAAGGCGTAAACGTCAAGGTTGTCCCAGGGATGCTGGAAGGCGTCCTCGAATGCCGCTCTTGGGTCTGGCACAGAACAAAACACGGGGAGCTGTGCGTTCAACCTCGTTGCGAAGAGGTCCATCACCGGTGATCCCCATTTTAGGATGATGGTTTTGGCTACTTCTGGGTGCAGGGACCATTCGGAACCCACTACTTGTACCATCCTGCTGAGGCCGTCGGCTAGGACGTTCCTTTTTCTCGGAATGAACCTTGCTGAGATTCTGATCTGTTCTACTTCGGCCCATTCCAGAAGTTCCAACGTAAGGACGCACAACTCCTTCGATCTTAGTCCTCCTTGTTTCTTTATGTAGGCCACCAACGTGGCGTTGTCACACATCAGCGCCACGGTGTTCCCCCGGAGTAGATGGACGAACTCCAGGCACGCCCTTCGTACTGCCCTCATCTCTAACACGTTTAAGTGCTGGGCTTTCTCCTCGTCCGTCCAACTCCCTCTTGCTGGCCTTCCGAGCAGATGGGCACCCCACCCCTCCTTTGATGCGTCCATGAACAGGAGCATCTCCGGAGGGTCGGCTGCGAAGGGCATTCCCTTGAGGATGTTCGACCTGCCGCACCACCACTCTAGGACCTCCTTCGACTCCGGGAACACCGTGATCACCTTGTGAGGGGGAGTCCCTCTGGTTCCAGCTCTCCTTCAGATTCCACTGGACCTCCCTGAGCTTCAGCCTGCCCTGGGGGACCAGTTTCTCTAATGGCACAAGGTGTCCTATCAGCCTCTGCCAGTCCTTCGCTCACCTGGGCTGGTCCGACAGGAAGGGACGGAGGACTTGGTCTAAGTTGTCTAATCTCTCCGCGGAGGGGAAGGCTCTCGCCAACCGGGAGTCCAGAACCATTCCGAGGTAGGTCATCCTGGTGGAGGGTATCAACTGGGACTTCTTCAGGTTGATGATGATCCCCAGGACGTTGCAGAACCGCAGAAGCTTCGTGCCTTGCTCCCTCAGTACTTCCTCTGAGGCTGAAAGTAACAACCAGTCGTCTAGGGACCGAATCAGGCGAATGCCCTGTTCGTGTGCCAAGGCTGAGACCGTCGTGAAGACCCAACGAGCTGTGGACAGCCTGAAGCAGAGGGTCTTGAACTGTAACATCTGGGTACCCCATTTCAACCGTAGGTACTTCCTGCTGGAGGGATGAACTGGAATTTGGAAGTAGACGTCCTTGAGATCTACTGACATCATGAAGTCCCCTTCCCTCAAGGATGCTAAGACCGACTTCGGAGTTTCCATCTTGAAGTCAGTCTTGCACACGAATTTGTTGAGGGCTGAAAGGTCTATGACCGGTCTCCAACCCCCTGTTGCTTTCTCCACCAGGAACAGCCTGCTGTAGAATCCCGGACCAGGGTCCTTGACTGGTTCCATCGCTCCTTTTGCCAGCATCGCTGAGACTTCCTCCTGCAGGGCTGTCTTTTTCAAGGGGTCCTTGGGGGCTAGCCACCCTGCCTGCTGATCTGGTATCAGAGGTGGGGGTTCTGCTAGGAAGGGTAACCTGTACCCTTCCTTCAGGACTGCCACGGTCCACGGGTCTGCTCCGTGGTCTTTCCATGCTTGCCAAGAGTGTTTGAGGCATCCCCCCATCTGAGGCTTCGGCTGGAGTAGGGGGCCTCCCTCCGTATCTCCTCCTAGAGGCGCGGCCTGAACGCCCTCTTCTGGACGCTGCATACGAAGGCCTATAGGAGGATTGAGCTGAGACTGCTCCCCTACGGGAGGGCTGAGAGGACTGTGACCAGGCCGTAGTAGGGGTGTCTTTCCTGGACTGGCTAGGAGAAGCCCGAGGCGGAAGAGGGATATTGGAGGTAGTCCTCCTGTGTGCGGGTCTCCTCACTGGAGGGGGTCTGGGATCGCCCTGGTCCTTGAGTTTCCTGACCCTTTCAATTGACTCCTCAGCTGCCTTCAGGGGGAAAATCGAGTCGTCCCACAGGGTTAGGCTTCTCAGGGACCTCGCTTCTCTGTCAGGGAGCCGTCTGGTGATCTTGTTGAGGACCGTGTCCCTCCTCCGTAGGACCTAGTTGGCGGCCTGCGCTAGTGACTGGTACGACAGAAACTTCAGGACCTTGCCTCCCGAGCTAATCAGCTCCTTGAGTAAGGCCTGATTTTCTGGGACCGTGAGGTCGTACGATGCCTGGACGCCTACTAGGGTAGAAGCCCACCAATCCAGCCAGGAGGAGACGTTCACGAGGTCCTTCGCTATCTCCTCCACCATGGTGGCTTCCGAAGGAGAAAAACAGATTGGTGCTGTCGAGGCCCTCTCTTCTGCAGCTCCCTGTCCTAAAACGGCGAGTGCAGGTTCCAGTGTACAGGCGCCTGCACGGTGGCCCTCCGGGAGGTAAAACTTGCTCTGGGACTTCAGGCCCTGTAGTAGTTTGGAGGAACTCTGGTTCTTGGGAGCCTCGGCGTGGTTGGCCACAATCTTGTCCACGTGGGTTCTACCTAGCTTCACATCCCTGGCTAACGGTACTGCCAGGGAGGGTCTCTGCTGGACGGGTGCATCCACCAGCCTGTTGAGACTGGACCACCAGAATTCCTCGGAGGAGGGCTCGGGCTCGTCCAGCCTGTGGTGTCTCCGAATGAGCCCTATCACCCTGCGATAGGCTGACACCTCCGCTGCTGAACCCTCCCCCTGGTCGTCCAGCTCCTCCGCAGGACGAACTGCTGCCTGAGACGGGCATCTCCATCGGAAGTCTTCGTACGGGGACAAGACAAGGCCTTGGTCCTCTCCATCTCCTGGGGTTCTGGCTGAAGAACGGGCATAGCTGTCGAGACGGAGGCCTTCGTCCTCGGTCTATCCTTCCTCACGGAGGTCCACGCATCTGCGGGTCTGCTCGACGAGGGGAGCCGTCCTTCACGATCCTGACGGCTCAGGGATGCCTTGGAGGTCTGGACGCGGCTGCCAGACCAAAGGGGCGACTCTCTCCGCTGGGCGGATGGAGTCAGAACCTTCGCGGACTTATGCCTGTCTGCTGGGAACTGGAATGACGACTCCCTCCGTCGGTCGAATCTGCCACCGGACGAGTATCTCTCCGGAGAATGGGCTCTAGGGCGCCAACTTGAAGAGCCTGGAACTGCTGCCAACTCCAACAGTTTGCTGCGAGGGATAACTACCCACTCCTCGTCCGGGGAGCCATTTCTTCTCCATTTTCTTCTGGGGGATCTGGGACGCCTACTCCCGTGGCGAGACCTGGAGCGGGAGTGCCTCCTGCGGGACTTCTCTCGACGTCTTCTGTGTTTCCTCCGGGCTTCGTCTCGACTGACGAACCCGACGACTTGTAGACCCGGTTAGGCGGGCCCGACTCACGCGAAGACGTAGGAGGGTTCCCTCGACGCTCGACAGACGACGTAGGAGGGTTCCCTCGACGCTCGATAGACGACGGGGCCTGTAAGAAGACATCCGGGAAAGTAGCAGATGGCGCTGGAGGGGAGCGCGGACGCTCTTCAGTGGGGGACCAGGAACCGAAGCCCTCTTCCATTCTCAGCGGGGACCTGAAGGGCGTCTTCGGGGGTACCCATGCGAGGGGGTCTGATGTCGGCGAGTGTTCCTTCTCAGCGGTACCTTCGGCTGCAGAAGTTCTTGAAAAACAAGCCCAAGAGGCTGGAGAAGAATTAGGGACATTTTTCCCCCACATAAGGTCATTAGAAGAGACGTGCCCTGCTTGCACCAGGACTCCGTCTCCCACACACACTCCTGACCCTCCCTCAGGCCCCACACTTGCCTGGAAAGACGCCACAACCCCACTATCTTGCAGATCAGACTCCCGGGGAAGGGCCACGGGCCTCTTCCCCGCAACGGACTTACCTCGTCCCCTACTCTGGGTAGGGGAGGGTGGCAGGGAAGCTCGGTCCGACAACACGCCCGGCCAAGCAAGGGGAGAAGAGATGCTCGGCTTCTTAGGCGACTTCTTCGTCACCTTCTTCTCTTTGGTGCCATAACGCACCCACTGCATCTCTTTCCAGGACACGCACTACAGACACGTGGCGGTAGGGGAACACACACTGCCCCTATACGACGAACACAAGGAGTGCGGGTTTACTTCAGGTTTCGACAGGAACGCTCCACACGATTTACTGGCCATAGGCCCAGGACAATGGTGGGGATGCTTCATGACACAGTAGGAAGCACTACGAAACACAAGAACGCACAGGGAAAGCAAAGGGAAAAGCACAAAGGAACCACGTGGGAACCGCGTGAGACACAAAGGGATCGGGGACACAAAGAGTCACACTGGGATTAAGGAGAGCGGCGAGATGATATCGCGACGCGACCAGAGAACTTACTGGAGGTCGAGACCTGAGCAAGCATGCTCTGACCCGGGGTTAGCCTCAGGGCGCGTAACACTTCGCCTGAGGTTACCCCTCATAGAAAATGGGTATAGGGTAAACTACACAAAACTCTGGTCTGTTGGCAGGAGATCCCAGATACTCCTAAGAAAATAGTTCGAGGTAAGTACTCCGTGTTGGAACAACTATGGTTTTTAACACTGTGGGGTAGTTTACGGAAGTCTCACTATCTGATTCATAACCAGTTCCCCCAATTACATCATGGCATTGTTGATTGAATTTAAGGAAAAGGATGGAGGAGCACTTTTACATATCTTCAGAAATCTAGATTGTGAGCAAGAGTAAAAGCAATTTGACAGGAAAGAACTTTCCCAAGTTTAAGCTGGTATACAACTGAGCTTGCCAGAACCAAAGCACCTCAGAGTCCATCTTATTCTTCCCCTCTGCTCTGTTTTCATGTTTCACAGTTTTAGCATTAGCTGCAGAGAAAAAAAATTGAACTAATTACTTGTCCAACAATTGTGGACCCAAAACATGAATTTTAGATTGTAGTAAAATTGAAGGAATATTGCATGTTGACAGACATACTTGATTAAGAGCTGTATGCTCGACGAGATAGTCCTTAAAAGGAAGTCGATCCCATGTACATATTTCTCAAGCAAGAAGTCACCCCAAACAACTTTGTCCTCAACACTATTCTAAATTATGCATAATTACTTATTCGTTTAATTAAATCTTTTTTAGGGTTAAAGTGCTGTGTGGTCTCTGACTAGAACAGGGAATCCAATACAACATGATTACCATAGTTAAAACTCCTTAATTAAATACAGACTATGACAAACACTGAAAATTGAAGGTTGGCCTTATTGATCAAGCCGATTGGCCAGTAAAGTTTTATTTTATTATAACAAACAAACTCATAGGTTCTTGCTGACATGGGATTATAATTTGTAGATGAATGGGTTTAAAGGTGAAACATTCATGTTTAAAATCATTTTATTTTTGCTATCCTTATACAAATAAATCTATGGCTTATTATATGTGATGCAATTCTATACTTAAATCACTTAACACATTCATCCTCAAGTACAGTAAAGCTTATATAAAATGACAAGATTAATAGGGAAATCAAGTACAAAAAATGAGGAAAAATAAAAATTCTACTAAAGTTTATTTACAAAAAATTCATTGATATACTGTACATACAATCAGGAAATTGTGTATAACCAAATTAAACTTTCCCAAGTTCAAAAGGAAATACTATATAACATTTTAAGTTGAAACCCGAACATTAATTTCCTAATTGAAAAAGTGAAAGATACTGTATATTATACCATTTTTAGTAAAAACTGAACAAATGAATTTCCTTTCTGGAAAAAAGTAAAATATACAATATTGGTGTCATTATCAATTGGTTTAAACCTTTGCAACTAAAAATTAAAGCATTTGAACATCTTGTGAATGAAAAGCATATTCAAAATTGCACCCATAAGTAACTCACGTTTTGAAATATTATTATACAATATCACTTTTCATAGATTTTAATATCTTGACTAAAGAGTACAAATTTTTTTGGCTGTACAGGGTATTTTCAATAAAATACAAAAAAAAAAAAAAATTAACAATTCTCAACATTACATACTAATTGCCCAAAAACTAACATCTTATGCCTGCTCCAATGGACATAAAGGTACCAAATGTTCCTCCACTTTGAATCATAACTTTTCCTACATTGTTCATTAGTTCTCTCCCTCGAAGACCATATCTGTAAGGAAAAGAACAGTATTAAACACCGACTATCAATTATTAAAAAAAAAAAAAGGACTATATTTACCAAGCATTATTTTAATCATCTTTCAATGAAGTCTTGATTATACAGCAATGCACAATTCAAGATGAATTTATTTTTTGTTGGCACTTTGGTAAGAAACTCTAAAATGAACAAAAGAGAAAGGAGATTGTGTACATAAAGATTTAAAACCCATAGGAAGTTATTAGTTCATGGCATACTGTAGGCATTACCTAAGGGTCTTATCAGCATTCCTGGTTCCCCTCTTCCTTTTGGCTGTTCATCCTCTACTAACTTTCACAGAATGGTCCCAGTCCCCACTACTGTACTGGGCTATGAAGCCCAATTCATAAATCCATCTATCAGAGATTTACTTGTGATTTTTTGTAAGTGGTGTGATTGTCTTGAGGGACTTCTTAAAATCAAGAGAAAGAGAGAGAAAGCATGGTCTGAATCAGAATTGGAAGAAGAGGAGCATCTTCGCTTCTTCCTCTTACCACTTTTCCTCTCGGGCTCTGTGAACAAAGTAGTGGAGGTCTGAGCGACCATCAACGACAACGCTCATCTACAGAGAGTGACCAAGGGTTTGTTCCAACAGAAATCACAACACTTGGGATCACTGTCACATGGGAAGACCAGCACAGGGATTATGGGAGGGACACACAGGTCCCAGGGGCAATGGACCCAGTGTAAACCTTCTTCCAGCCTTTGGACATTAGTTTTGCTGGCACGGGTAACACTCGCAGAGGGAACCTTGTGCCTACAGAAACCATTATTCCCCTTTCTTCTCTGGAACCGGGGTAAATACTGGGAGCACAGCCTTTGGTTACAGGGGCTTATTGGGTCTTAGTGGCTAATATGGTGACACCACAGGTGCAGGTTTCACTAGCATTGGGGCTACCACGACAATGGGGGTGAATTAGCCTTGGTTACCAGCTCCCTCGAAAAGGACATGAAGGGCCTTTATGCAAGACATAAGAAGGGCAAAGCTTTCCTAAGATCAAGCTTGTTGTCAAGAGATCTGCATAGCGATCAGAGACCTTCTAACACGTTGGAATGCAAGAACCCCACAAACCATCGAGCCTGAAAATTTTGCCAATGTAGATTAGAGTTCCCCAGGCCCCTGGCACATACTTCCCAGGGAGCAAATAAAGGGCATACAGAATACTGTACATACTTAAAGCTACAAGAGCCTGCAAACATGATGGGGAGAGGAAAAATATTAAAAATCCCTCGCCATAACATGGTTCATCTATCGAGCTCTCTATACACCGAAGATTTATAAATACAGTATACTATATATAAATCTACATCGCTGACTCCTTCATATCTATCAAGCTCTCTGTACACCACAGATTTATAATTATATATAAATCTACATCGCAGACTCCTCTTTATATCGCAGAATTCTGCAGGCTGATAAATTTTATACCTTTTCAGATTTTGATTATTTTGTTTTGTTAAAAATAATAATTTTGTGCCTTAAATTTATAAAGTAAATTACAGGAATAAACAAAAATAAAGAAATTTGGTTTGGTAGCAAGAATGCAGTGTATATAGTACAGTTTAAGTTTGTTGAGAAGGAGATAATGAGCAACAGTGTGCCCTAAGTGACACAAAGAATCACGCATTTATAGGGAAAATAAAACTCAGGAAATAGGAGGAGAGTAGCCTATCTTACCCAAATGAATTTGAACGAGGACCACTATTGGCCAGTAGAGACGCAATCAATCATGAGGAGAATAGCCTAGCTTACCCTGACGATTTTGTACAGAGACCACTATTGGCCAGTAGAGGAAAGACAACCAATGATAGCACGCTGATCAGTATCCTGGTTGCTGATTAGCTGTTGGACCACAAGATCACGCTCGAGCAAACTGCAGCATTCAGTATACCATGCTGTCCAGTTTGTTTCTAGGCATATGTTACATGACATTGTTCTGCTTCTTAATCTGTGTTGTGAGGAGTTTTATACATTTTTGCCTAAAATTGTGAATTCCTTTCAAGCCCCACAATGCCACTAAAATGATCTGCACCTTACAAGGATTTTGGCAGTGAAACAAAGCATCGGAGGAATATGCTTACTGTAAGGGAGATGAAAAAACTCCTTGACATCTCAAGGAAAGGAAAAGCTATGCAGACGTACGCTACCATTATTTCATCAACGAATCTACCGTTCACTACATCAAGAGGGACAAAGAGAATATATGAACAGCAAATGTCACTTTTAGCTAGATAGCAAAAAGGGTGGTAACTTCCCACAATAAGGTCATTAATATAAGAATGGAGTTTATATATCTTCACTGGTGAGTGTTCATTTTTTTTTTAAGGATGTCTACAGTAAAAGTAATTTTGAGCTTGAAAGTGTTCTAAGAGTGTATATTGGATTTAAAAGGGTGGGAAGAGGGTCTATAAAAGCTTAAATTTAAAAATAACAAAAAATATGTACTGTAATTATAAAAATTTTAAAAAATATATAGTGGATTTCTGTATCTACTTCCCAGTTTTTCAGCTATTGCGGTGGCCTGGAACGTAGCACCAACAATAGTAGAGAGATTACTGTACAACTTCTTCAGCATCTTGGGCTTTGGCAAGGATGACACTACAAAGTCCATGGGCTTTTTTTTCCTCAAAGCAAATGCTTGCCAGTGCACGGAAGATTATCAGCTACACACAGCACGTGGGAATGAATGTGAACAATCATAATCATTCCCCTTACAAGAAGCAGAGAGTGGGAATTTATAGCTTTTTAGCTAAAACCCAGTTACAACATCCACCTTTTACCCTGCATTTATGAACATCCTCCTTCAGTTTCATAATGATGAGTATGAAGCTAACAATTAACCATTCAAACTGGGAAGTACAAGAAAAAGATTAACAGCCTTATGACTGGACGCAACAGTACACCTGTAATTCTTGTAGACGAAGGGCCTTTGACAGGATAGTGGGAAGAGTTACTTGCCCGTCCTCGCCATTTATTGCTAATTAATTCAACGGTCATTTCTAATCCACTGAAAATATTCCCTGTTTTGAAGAACAAAAAGTTTGTACTGTATATTGGTAGGAACAAACACTTCCCAAGAGACATTGCAAAAAACATACCCAACAACTACTATGTCCTCAATGGTACCCCTCACCATATAAAACAACCTCTAGATTTGTGAAGATATGACAAATTCGGAGATAATTCGTATTTTTCCTAACCATACAAACCTTAGCTATTTACATAGGGTTTACTTTTCGGCGTAGCTGAAATGACGAGCCATTAAGATTTTAACGAGGGTTAACTACCCCGGCGCTAGTTAGCCGGGGGTAGGGAAGGGGTAGCTTGCTACCCCTCCCCCCCACACACCTGTGAGTTGTCTCACTTCACTTAGAGGTAGGACTTGACTTGGGGGACAGGGCTGGCGGGCAAATATGTGTAAATAGCTAAGGTTTGTATGGTTAGGAAAAATACAAATTATCTCCGAATTTGTCATTTGTTCCGTAACCGAAATACAAACCACGCTATTTACATAGGGTGACTTACCCCTTAGGAAGGGCGGAAAGTCCCCAGCCTTACTGGCTTTGGCTTTACCCGGGGACCCGAAAACCGAGTGAGCAGCACTCGAGAAAGGGGGTCCCTGCACCTCGCACTCTCCGAAGCTTGCTACGGATGTGCGGCCTACATAAGTTGTGTGTGGAGGAAGTTGTGACTCGTCCTAGGAAGTTGACCTGGAGTTCTTTAGATAGAAATCTAGGCTAGGACGTTCCCAATACCACCTCGTCAGGGTATGGGGGACGCAAACAGTATCATAGTTAATACTAGGAGCACAAGGGAGCATGGTTTACCTGCAGGGGTTGAGGTCAGCTATGCAGAGACCAGGATGCTGCTTTCCCCAAGGAAGGGGAGAATGAAGAAAGAAGTAAGGGCCAGACATACTCTTTCAATCACGCAGACTAAAACCGGGTAACAATGCCCCCAACCTTCTTCTACCTGTCCATTAAGGAGCCTGAGGTTAAACCAGCTGTTGTGCAGCCACCACAGGGCCAATAGAGAATGTGTCGAAGCTCCTGTGGGTCACGTCCTGCAGGGAGTGGGCTGTGAACGTCGTCTGACGCTTCCACACCCCAGCTTGCAAAACCTGCGTCACAGAGAAATTTCTCTTGAATGCCAGGGACGTAGCGATGCCCGACATCGTGCGCTCTAGGGCGGCGTGACGGAGGAGGGTCAGGATCCAAGATATGTTGGATAACCTTCCGGATCCAGGCTGAGATGGTGTTCCTGGTGACCCTCCTCTTCGTCCTTCCTGTGCTTACGAATAACGCTTGCACCTGAGGACGGACTGCAGCTGTTCTCTTCAAGTAATGCCTCAGACACTTTACTGGGCAAAGTAACAGATGGTCTGGATCACTTGTTACAGAATGAAGACTCGTCACCCTGAAGGAGTCGTACCTAGGGTCCGGCACCCCAGGATTCTGAGTCTTGGCAACAAACTCAGGGACGAACCTGAACGTTACCTCCCCCCATCCCCTTGAATGGGCGACGTCGTAAGAAAGACCATGAAGTTAACTGACACACTTGGCCGATGCCAAAGCGAGCAGGAAAGACGTCTTCCAAGACAGGTGGCGATCAGACGCCTGGCATAATGGTTCAAACGGGGCTCTCTTCAGAGCCCTGACGACCTGAACCACGTTCCAAGGAGGAGGTCTTACTTCTGATTGAGGGCAGGTAAGCTCATAGCTGCGTATGAGTAGAGAGAGTTCTAACGAAGAGGAAATGTCCACTCCTTTCAGCCTAAACGCCAGGCTTAAGGCTGAGCGATAGCCTTTCACCGCTGGAACTGAAAGGCGCATTTCCTCCCGTAAATACACAAGAGACTCCGCTATTGCTGGAATAGTGGCATCGAGTGGAGAGATACCCCTCCCACGACACCAACCACAGAAGACTTTCCACTTCGCCTGGTAGACTCCGATAGAGGATTTGCGTAGGTGGCGAGACATTCTGTCCGCAACCTACTGCGAAAATCCTCTCTCCGTGAGGAGATGCTGGATAGTCTCCAGGCGTGAAGCCAAAGCGACGCTACGGCCCTGTGAAAGATGTTGCAGTGTGGTTGTCTGAGTAGCTCGTGTCGTGGGGGGAGTTCCCTCGGAAGTTCCGTCAGGAGCTGCAGAAGGTCCGGGAACCACGTGATGCCATAGCGGAGCTACAAGAGTCATGGAGAGATTGACCGATAGTCTGGTCTTGTTGAGCACCCTTCTCATCAGACAAAAAGGTGGGAAGGCGTAAACGTCGATGTTGTCCCACCTCTGCTGAAAGGCATCTTGCCAGAGAGCCTTGGGGTCTGGGACTGGAGAACAGTACAGGGGCAGCTTGGAGTTCAAGGCTGTCGCGAACAGATCTACTGTCGGGGAACCCCACAAAGTCAGGACTTTGTTGGCTATCTGAGGATCCAAAGACCACTCGGTACTCACTATCTGCGTCGTTCTGCTCAGACTGTCGGCGAGCACATTCCTCTTGCCTGGAATGAAGCGAGCCGAAAGTGTGACCGAGTGGGCTTCGGACCACCTCAGAATCTCTACTGCAAGATGGGATAGCTGTCGAGAAAAGGTACCTCTCTGCTTGTTGATGTAAGCCACTACCGTAGTGTTGTCGCTCATCACCACTACGGAGTGACCCGCCAGGGTCCGTTGGAACTGTTGAAGAGCCAGGAAAACTACCTTCATTTCTAGCAGGTTGATGTGGAGGTACTTTTCTGATCCTGACCAGAGGCCTGAGATCCTTTGGTTCAGAATGTGGGCCCCCCACCCTTCTTTTGACGCGTCCGAAAACAAAGTCAATTCTGGGGGGAGGACGAGATGATCCACTCCCTTCCGGAGGTTCACGTCGTCCAGCCACCACCGAAGGTCAGTTAGTTCCGTGGGTCCAATAGGGACCCGAAAGTCCGGAGAATTGGAGCCTTGATTCCACCGGGACTTCAGCCGCCATTGTAGGGATCTTATCCTGAGGCGGCCGTTCGGAACTAGACGTGCCAGGGAGGAAAGGTGACCTAGAAGACGCAACCACGAATGGGCCGGAAGCTCTTCCCGCCTGAGGAAAGGTTCTGCGACCTTCCTCAGCCTTGCTATCCTGTCGTCCGATGGAAAGGCTTTGTGGAGATCGGTGTCTAATATCATGCCTAGATATACCAGTCGTTTCGTCGGAAGCAGAGAGGACTTCTCGAGGTTTACCACGACCCCCAGGTCTCGACAAACCTCCAGAAGCCTGTCTCGGTGTCGAAGAAGGGCCGACTCCGAGTCTGCCAGGACCAGCCAGTCGTCCAGATAACGGAGGAGACGTATGCCGTTCCGGTGCGGCCAAGACGAAATCAAAGCGAACACTCTGGTGAACACTTGAGGAGCTGTGGAGAGACCGAAACACAGCACCTTGAACTGGTAGATCTTGTCGTCTAGGCTGAATCTCAAGTACTTCCTGGAAGACGGATGGATTGGGATCTGGAAGTACGCGTCCTTCAGATCCAGTGTGCACATGAAGTCTTGCGGTCTCACTGCAAGTCTGACCGTCTCTGCTGTCTCCATGCTGGACGAAGTTTGCTTGACAAACTTGTTCAGGGCTGAGAGGTCGACGACCGGTCTCCAGCCTCCAGACGCCTTCTTTACAAGAAAGAGTCGACTGAAGAAGCCTGGGGAGCCGTCGTCGACCTCCTGGAGAGCATCCTTCTTGAGCATGGTCTCGACTTCTGCCCGAAGGGCTAACCCCTTTGCCGATCCCATGGCATAGGAGTTCAGCGGCACTGGATTCGCTGTCAGGGGAGGTGGAGATGTCGTGAATGGGACGCGATAACCTTGGCCGACCACAGAGACCGTCAAAGAATCGGCCCCAAGTTGCTGCCACCTGTGCACGCAACTTTTCAGGCATCCCCCCACAGGTGGACACGCGGGGGGATCGCCAATCCTAGCGCTTGCGGCCTCGGCCGCTGCCTCTAGGATTCTTACCTCCCCTAGAGGACTTGCCGCGCCTTCTGCCCTTGGTCTGAAAGGGCTGCGGCTTAGACACCCCTGTCTTAGCTGCCGGAGCCTGCTTCGATGTCTTGCGAGGCTGCTGTTGCTGTTGAGGTGCCGGAGACTTGTAGAGCCGAGATGTCAGGGCCCTCTGGAGGAGAGAATCTTGATTCGATCTCCTCGACCTCTCGGCTGTCCGTTCCAAATCCTTGGGCTCGAGCAGATCCCTCCCAGTAATGGAGGAGTGCCTGAGCCTGCAGACGTCCACGGCGGGGACCTTCGGATGGAACCTTTCGGTCACTGCGTCGCGACGCTTGAGGATCGAGTTAGCCCACAGGTTAGCTACCTGATGAGCGAGGAACTCGATCGAACGCGTGCCCGAGAGAAGAAAGGTCTCCAAAGCTTTCCTATTGCTCTTCTTGGACAGATCCTCAGAGCGCAATAGGATGCCCAGAGATCCCAGCCAAACGTCCAGCCACGAAGTTGCCTGCATGGCACTCTTCGCAACCTTCTCAAGGTTCAGGATCTCCGACGCCAAAAACGTCACTTGCCGGGCGGAGAGCTTCTCGAGAGGAGTTCCCCTGGTCAGCTCTTCCACGGAATGGTGGAGCGGAAGGGCCATACTAGACTCCCCCATGATCTCAAAGTACCTCCTCTAATGTACTCGAGGAGGTGGGAGGAGTTTGAACTCGGCAGAAGAACGACCGGAGGAGGCGAGCTCGGAGAGCTGGGCTTCGACTCTATCCCTGGCTCTTTCACCCCTTTGGACCAAGGCAAAGCTGCGCTGGACTTAGGGACTTCTGGGTGCCAAAGACTTCGTCTAGCACCGTGTCCTTGCCCTGACGAGGGGCAGTCTCCGGGTCCTTAAACTTGTTGAGCTGCCTCATCAAGCTTGGGACCTACCAGAAAGCGTGCTCCGACTCGAACTGGTCTCCTCCTTGCGGACTGGCAGCTAAGTCTCCGGTCCCCAAAGGCTCATCTTGGGGAGAAACGTGGACGTCCTCCTGGGGTTTAGTTGGCTCTGGACGTATCCTGGATGACGATTTAGGAACCGTCTTGGAGTCCTTGGGCTCCCTCCTAGGAGGAATACAGGACTCCAGCAAAGAGGTCCGGGAGGGGGCATCCTCGCGAGCAGCTTCTCTCCGAAGAGGAGGGGTTCCTCCCATTGGTGCCGTGGGAGATAACCCTGCCTCGCTGGACTCTCCTGAGGAAGGAGATAACACGTCCACAGGAGAAGGAGATAACATGTCCACAGGAGAAGGAGAAGGCGTAGGAGTCCTCCCAACCGACCTCTTGGGAGCCAACTTCACCCGAGGAGAAGTCACCACGAAGTTCACTCCTCTCCTTCTCTTCAGTGGGGGAGAGCCTGCCGTTGGTTTAAGTCCCACATCAACGAGGGCAGGCTTCACAGCCTGGATCACCGCGTTCATAATGTGACGGAACCAATGCTGGCGAGTAACTGACACAGTGTCAGTTATTCCCGTTGGAGAGAAGGGGATCTCCTGATCCTTCAGAGTGGACACCACGGGGCCTGCCTGAAAAGAAGAAGAGGAAAGAGTGTGTTGCATGGACCTCTCCGTAGATCCTTCCTGGTCCTGGTCCTGGTGAGAAAACCTACGCTTGCCGAAGGCGATTCACAGACTGCTCCGGAAGTCCGTGTCCCTGTTGGTTGGTCGCGCTGATGTTCCCTGCGGGAAAGGGAATCGCGACGGTCTTCACACGAAAAAGCATTCAAGGAATCGCGCACGGGCGATTTCCGAAGCGTGGGCGAGACGGCGCGTGGCCGCGCTGGCGATTGGGCGCGCGGGCGTGTAGGCGAATGGGCACGATGGCGAGCGATCGCGTTGGCGCGTCGGCGAGGGAACGCGTTGGCGCGCACGTGAAGGAGCACGAGACCGCGCGGGCGAAGGTGTGCGCTGAGCGCTAGGCGATCGATAGTGGCGCGTAGGAGAACGCGAAAGAAGTCGCGAGCGTTTGCCAGGCAAGGAACGCTGGTGCGTCGGAGAACGCTAGCGCGATGGCGAGCGATGTCGCGTGCGTTCAGGAGAACGAAGGCGCGAACCACAAAGAGGCGAACGATTGCGCGCAGGCGAGCCGTAGGCCTGGGGCGATCAGGCAGGGAAGGGCGAGGGCGCTCAGGAGAGCGCTTGCGCACAGGCGAGTGATCGTTTGAACGCGCAGGAGAACGTTTCCGCGCACATCTGAAGAGGTGGAAGAACGCGCAGGCGAACGCTCGCGAACAGGAGCTTTAGCTCGCTGTTGCGCCGGAGCAGAAGGGCGCGCAGGGGAGCGCGCGCGAGGCGATGGTTTAGTACCCTTGCCTAAGTCCAGATCAGGCGATCGTGAACGAGATGATGAACGGTGGCGCACAACAGGCACAGGTTGATCAATAGCGCGGCTGCGCACAGGAGAACGATGGCGCTCAGGAGAATGAGGGCGCACAATGCGCACATCAGGAACACGAGGGCGCTGCTTCGCAGGAGACCTACGAGAAGGCAAGCGCTGGCGAGAAGGTGATCGCTGCCGCGCAGGGGAGCGCTGGCGAGAAGGTGATCGCTGCTGCGCAGGGGAGCGCTGGCGAGCAGGTGATCGCTGCTGAACAGGAGAGCGCTGGCGAGTTAAGTCCGAAGACTTTGACTCTGGGGAGCGCTTGAGCGCTACTGCACGCAAACGCGCAGGTGGGCGCGCAGGGAAACCCTGACGCGCAAGGGACTTACCCACACCGTGGATAGAGTCCCTTAACCCCGAAGGGATCGGTGCCTGTTGGATAACAGGATGAGAAGGCGCCCAAACTGTATCAGCGGCCAGGAACGGAGAAGGGAGGTCGGAAGGGCTGGGTCAAGGGGCGCTGCTGTGACGGGCTGCTCCTGACGGGGAGGATCAGGAGAGGACGACCCAAAGAGGCGCCTCCTAACTCCTTTATAGGGAGCAGGAAGCCCTCTGCTGCGAAGAGGCCTACGGGCCTTACGTCGAATACGACCACGAAGAAGGGCGTCCGGGTCATCAGTCCTCCGAAGAGGAGTCTCTGTCAGCGCACTCCCCCGAGAGGAAGACCCGCCCGCAGGAGAGACCGCGGGACTCACCTCCCCCCTCAGAGGATCTTCGGTGGGAGGAGGAGGGCCATCAGCAACGTCCGCAATAGGAGCATTATCAAGGGTTTGACCAGACCCGTCGGAAGGGTCGGCCAAAACAGTGTCGACAAAATCCGAAGGGAATACCTCCGGTATTACCGGCGACTGTTTGACCACAGCCCCCAACTGGATCAGGTCAAACAGGGCTTCCTTGGAGGGCGAGCCCTTAAGCCCCAAGGAAGCCCAAAGCTGAAACAAATCATTATTAGCAACAGTCTGGTCAAATTCCTCAAAATCCAAATTATCCTCTCCCGGAGGAGAAGAGGGAGCTGCCACGCTAAGGGAGGCAACGCCCTCTCCCGCACCCCGAGGTCGGGAAACACCACTAGGGCCTGCGCTACCACTCGGCAGCCTCTCAGGAGAGACCGCTCGAGCGGGAGCTTCGGAGGAGATTCAGGCGGCGGAAGCGGAGTCCTTGGAGCCCTCCTTCTTCAAGGTTGCCCCTGAAGGAGAACGGTCTCTCTTAGACTTCTTCTTACGCCGGTGGCCGAACTTCTCCCACTGGGAGGTAGACCACTCCCTGCACTCACCACACACATTCTCACTATCACACCGTCGGCCTCGGCACTGCGGGCAAAGGGTGTGAGGATCGGTGTCCTCCGCTGACATAAAGGTCCCACAAGGGCGGCCAGCGAGTCCAGGGCACTTACGCATAACGATGACAAAAGGTCGAGGCCAACTTCCAAGCACACAGCACTAGAAAAAGACAAAAGAAAATTAAGGCTGTCATTAACGAGGATGAAAAACAGCAACGTCTGTCTTCGTCCGAGCCTAAAAGTGAAGTGAGACAACTCACAGGTGTGTGGGGGGGAGGGGTAACAAGCTACCCCTTCCCTACCCCCGACTAACTAGCGGGGGGTAGTTAACCCTCGTTAAAATCTTAATGGCTCCTCATTTCAGCTACGCCGAAAAGTAAACCCTATGTAAATAGCGTGGTTTGTATTTCGGTTACGGAACAAACCAACTTTACTAACTGGGTACAAGTTGCAAAAATAGTAGTAATACTTGCCTATGCCAACCTCTCCCAGTGATTATATTTTGCCATAGTGGATCCCCTGTCCAAATGGGATACCGATGAAATTATTTATATATGATGTCACTAGTAACAGATTATACTTGCTCATAGCAACAATCGTTTACAGTCTTTGTAGGTAAATGTTGAAATTGAAGATTTTTATGTAATGGCTCCTAGTTGTGTGAAAATTCTACTGTATAAAGGTCAACTAGCTTTCTTTAAAACAAAAATGGGAGGTAACCCACATGCGCTTGCAATTCATCCTAACATAATTAATGAGCTAGAAGGCTTTCAGAAGGGTAATCTTTGCCAGCTTTAAAGGAAGAAAAAGAGAGGTCTTAGAGTTGAGGTTTTGGCCAAAGGTCAAATAAACCTTGAGGTTCCAAAAGCAGCATGTAATATTCCCAACAGTAAATCAAGAAAGAGAACAAATTAGGAGTGCTTCTTATAAGGGTAGGATTACAAAATACACTGACTGTCTCAACTGGCACAGAAAAATATTCAAACTCCTAGAAATATACTATAACAAAAGAATACAAGATTGAAAGGAAACTTGGTCACGAAGACTAGGGACTAAAATTTGAGAAATTTATTTAAGGTTCCATGAGATCATAGTACAAAAAGTATTTCTTGTTGAGAAGGAATAGGAGCATTCTTGTCTTAGAAGGAAACTGTATAAAGAGGAGACTAAAATCATGCTTGAATTAAAAAATCAACACTCACCTCATTTTCATCATTAAAAGAGGAAAATATCCAGCCCTATGACAGGAACTTGACTCTCAAAGAGCTGGCCCAATCAAAGCTGAGATATTGACTGAAGAAACCTTACAAAGACCTGGGATACCTATGACTTGTTTCATTAGCCGAGAACAAATACATTTCTGAGAGGATGAAACCTTGGGTTCTTTTCAAGTAAGATTGCATGCCAAAAGTCTAAAATATTTGTTCAGGCTACTGAAAAAGAAAGCACATTTAACTGCAAAACCTTTGTACTTCTTGGAGGAAACTAGTAAACTCAAGGAGCAGAATCTATCAAAAGAATCTTGCTTCTTCATCTCACCAACTTTATCCTCAGATTCTGCAAGCTGAGCAGTCACAGATCTGAGCAACCTTAGACAACAAACGCTCCCCCAAGGGTTGCTGTGATAAGAACAACACTGGGGATCAGTGTCACAGGAGAAGCGATAGGCACTATCATCGTCACTAGTATCACACATGAGCAGGAGCTACTGGCACAGTAATAATGGGAACCACAAGCCCTGTGGTTGTAGGCAAAGGGTAATCTCACTGGACCAATCGACATGGGCAACCGACACAGTGGTGATTGGCACATGCGACATGCATGGGTTTAAATGGCACAGGAGCCTTCTCACGCCATTCAGTAGTTTCAGGAGTCGGCAGTGTTACTTGCGCGCACTCATCACCTGTCATTAACTACCCGTCAAATATTTCAAAGGCTATTCCAGCACCACTGAAGATATTCCATAGTTGTATACTCACAGGAAAAAGTGCATAAAGAAATGTTGATCATATTTCCTAAGACAAGGTATGTGTAACTTTGTGAAGAGTAAAATTTTCCATAATCTTCCCTTTCAATATATAAAAAATAGACTACTGCTATGAAAAAAAAATTAACTAATAACCAATTTTTTTAAAAACCACTCAAGTTTACTTAGCTGGATTTAGCAACAATTTCTAGTACCAGAAATTTTTCTTTGTCAGTAAATATATTTCATGTTACTGTGCCTTAAGTCATTTTAGAGATTTAGTTCCCTATAGCTATTTATGCATAAGCAATATTTATCAACTGATTCCATTTTACTAGTAAACTTTGTGCTGTCTTTTCCTTGCTCCACAAGAATGTACAGCATACTAAGCATTATGATTGGTAAACATCATTCCATAAACTGGAGGGATGCTAATTACTGGATAAGAAAGATTTGATTGCAATTTACTCACCTTTAGACAGTACTGTATAATAATGTACAGTAGTATTGATCTACTGTTCAATGCAGAATTACAATATATAACAGGGTTATAGAATATCAAAACTAACATACCTTAGGGCTGTAAATCCTCCAAGTAGTGCACCTGTTGCCATACCAACTGAAAATCCCATCATAAATCCTAGCTTAACCCGGTCCCAACACGATGGACCCTGGCCATGCTGGTAGTAATTTCCTGCTGGTACTGCTGGCATTATTAACTGTCAAGGTTTCCTGTAAAGAAAGAGGGTAAATACAATAAAATGTTATTTTCATTAGTAAAATAAATTTTTGAATATACTTACCCGATAATCATGTAGCTGTCAACTCCGTTGCCCGACAGAATTCTACGGACGGGATACGCCAGCGATCGCTATACAAGAGGGGGGTGTACTCACCAGCGCCACCTGTGGCCAGGTACTGCAGTACTTCTTGTTGACACCACCTCAATTTTTCCTCGGTCCACTGGTTCTCTATGGGGAGGAAGGGTGGGTCAATTAAATCATGATTATCGGGTAAGTATATTCAAAAATTTATTTTACTAATGAAAATAACATTTTTCAATATTAATCTTACCCGATAATCATGTAGCTGATTCACACCCAGGGAGGTGGGTGAAAACCAGTGTACATGTATATCAAGAAGCTAAGTATCCCGTATTTCATATTATCAGTTATTCAAAATAACAATGAAATTATAAGTACCTGGTAAGGAAGTCGACTTGAACCATTACTCTGCCTTTAATAAGTTCGTCTTCCTTACTGAGCGCAGCGTTCCTCTTAGGAGGCTGAACAACTCTAAGGTGCTGAAGTATAAAGGGCTGCAACCCATACTAAAGGACCTCTACACAACCTCTAACCTAGGCGCTTCTCAAGAACGAATTGACCACCCGCCAAATCAACTAGGATGCGGAAGGCTTCTTAGCCTACCGTAACAACCCAAAAACAACAATAAAAGCATTCAAGAGAAAGGTTAAAAAAGGTTATGGGATTAAGGGAATGTAGTGGCTGAGCCCTCACCTACTACTGCACTCGCTGCTACGAATGGTCCCAGGGTGTAGCAGTTCTCGTAAAGAGACTGGACATCTTTGAGATAAAATGATGCAAACACTGACTTGCTCCTCCAATAGGTTGCATCCATAATACTCTGCAGAGAACGGTTCTGTTTGAAGGCCATCGAAGTAGCTACAGCTCTCACTTCGTGGGTCCTTACCTTCAGCAAAGCAAGGTCTTCATCCTTCATGTGAGAATGAGCTTCTCTAATCAGAAGCCTTATGTAATACGAAACTGCGTTTTTGGACATAGGCATCGAAGGTTTCTTGATGGCACACCATAAGGCTTCTGATTGTCCTCGTATAGGTTTTGACCTTTTAAGATAATACTTTAGAGCTCTGACAGGGCAAAGAACTCTCTCTAGCTCGTTACCCACCATGTTGGAGAGGCTAGGAATTTCGAACGATCTAGGCCAAGGACGTGAAGGAAGTTCATTTTTTGCCAAAAACCCGAGCTGTAAGGAACATGTTGCTGTTTCGGATGTGAATCCTATGTTCCTGCTGAAGGCGTGAACCTCACTAACTCTTTTGGCTGTTGCAAGGCAGACGAGGAAAAGAGTTTTGAGAGTAAGGTCTTTGAAAGAGGCTGACTGGAGAGGTTCAAATCTAGAAGACATCAGGAACCTTAAGACTACGTCTAGATTCCAGCCTGGAGTGGACAAGCGACGTTCTTTAGAGGTCTCGAAAGACTTAAGGATGTCTTGTAGATCCTTGTTGGAAGAAAGATCCAAGCCTCTGTGGCGGAAAACTGATGCCAACATACTTCTGTACCCTTTGATCGTAGGAGCCGAAAGAGATCTAACATTCCTAAGATGTAACAGGAAGTCAGCAACTTGGGTTACAGAGGTATTGGTAGAGGAAACTGCATTGGCTCTGCACCAGCTTCGGAAGACTTCCCACTTGGATTGATAGACTCTACGAGTGGAAATCCTCCTTGCTCTGGCAATCGCTCTGGCTGCCTCCTTCGAAAAGCCTCTAGCTCTAGAGAGTCTTTCGATAGTCTGAAGGCAGTCAGACGAAGAGCGTGGAGGCTTGGGTGTACCTTCTTTACGTGAGGTTGACGTAGAAGGTCCACTCTTAGAGGGAGAGTCCTGGGAACGTCGACCAGCCATTGCAGTACCTCTGTGAACCATTCTCTTGCAGGCCAAAGGGGAGCAACCAACGTCAGCCGTGTCCCTTCGTGGGAGACGAACTTCTGAATAACTCTGTTGATGATCTTGAACGGCGGGAATGCATAAAGATCGAGATGGGACCAATCCAGCAGAAAAGCATCCACGTGAACTGCTGCCGGGTCTGGAATTGGGGAACAGTACAATGGGAGCCTCTTGGTCATGGAGGTGGCGAACAGATCTATCGTTGGCTGACCCCACAAGGTCCAAAGTCTGTTGCACACGTCCTTGTGAAGGGTCCATTCTGTGGGGATGACTTGACCCTTCCTGCTGAGGCGATCTGCCGAGACATTCATATTGCCCTGAATGAATCTCGTTACCAGCTTGAGGTTTAGACTTCTTGACCAAATGAGGAGGTCCCTTGCGATCTCGTAAAGCTTCCTCGAATGAGTCCCTCCCTGCTTGGAGATGTATGCCAAGGCTGTGGTGTTGTCGGAGTTCACCTCCACCACCTTGTTTAGCAGGAGGGACTTGAAGTTCATTAAGGCCAGATGTACTGCCAACAACTCCTTGCAATTGATGTGAAGCGTTTCCTGTTCCTTGTTCCATGTCCCCGACCATTCCTGTCCGTCCAAGGTCGCGCCCCAGCCCGAGTCTGATGCGTCCGAATAGAGATGAAGATTGGGGGTCTGAACAGCTAACGAGAGACCCTCCTTGAGAAGGATGTTGCTCTTCCACCACATGAGAGTAGTCTTCATCTCTTTGGTAACAGGAATAGAGACCGCTTCGAGCGTCATATTCTTGTCCCAGTGAGCTGCTAGATGGAATTGAAGGGGGCGGAGGTGGAGTCTCCCTAACTCGGTGAACAGGGCTAGCGATGACAGGGTCCCTGTTAGACTCATCCACTGTCTCACCGAGCATCTGTTCCTCTTCAGCATGCTCAGAATGCACTCTAGGGCTTGGTTGATTCTTGGGGCCGACGGAAAAGCCCGAAAAGCTTGACTCCGAATCTCCATTCCCAGGTAAACGATGGTTTGGGAAGGAATAAGCTGGGACTTTTCTAAGTTGACCAAAAGACCTAGTTCCTTGGTCAAGTCCAAAGTCCAATTGAGACTCTCCAGACAGCGACGACTTGTGGGGGCTCTTAACAGCCAGTCGTCTAAATAAAGGGAGGCTCTGATGTCCGCCAAGTGGAGGAATTTCGCAAGATTCCTCATCAGTCGCGTAAACACCATAGGTGCCGTGCTTAGGCCAAAACACAGGGCTTGGAATTGGTACACAACCTTTCCAAAAACGAATCTCAGAAAAGGTTGGGAGTCTGGATGAATGGGGACGTGAAAGTAAGCGTCTTTCAGATCCAACGAGACCATCCAGTCCTCCTGCCTGACCGCTGCTAGGACCGACTTCGTCGTCTCCATAGTGAACGTCTGCTTGGTGACATAAGCATTGAGCGCACTGACGTCCAGCACCGGTCTCCAACCTCCTGTCTTCTTGGCCACCAGAAAGAGACGGTTGTAGAAGCCCGGGGATTGATGATCCCGGACTATCACCACTGCCTCCTTCTGTAACAGGAGCGACACCTCTTGATGTAACGCTAGCCTCTTGTCCTTTTTCTTGTAGTTGGGAGAGAGGTTGATGGGAGAAGTGGTCAGAGGGGGATTGCGGCAGAATGGTATCTTGTAACCCTCCCTTAGCCACTTGACAGACTGGGCGTCTGCACCTCTTCTTTCCCAAGCTTGCCAGAAGATCTTGAGTCTGGCTCCTACAGCTGTCTGGAGAGGAGGAGAGTCAGTGTTTGCCTTTCGAAGACTTGATACCTTTCTTGGACCTGCCCCTGTGACCGTCTGGGCGGGTACCTCCTCGGTTGGGGGCTCTGCCACGAAAGGGCGGAATAAATCTAGTAGCAGGAGTATCAGCCACTGGGGTGCGGTAAGTTCTAGGAACTGAAGGAGCAACCTTAGCCTTCCGTGCTGAAGAGGCCACAAGATCATGCGTGTCCTTCTGAATGAGAGCCGCAGACAATTCCTTGATAAGATCCTCAGGAAACAGGAACTTAGAAAGAGGAGCAAAAAGTAACTGTGACCTTTGGCAAGAGGTGATACCAGTGGAAAGGAAGGAGCAAAGCTGTTCCCTTTTCTTGAGGACTCCCGATACAAACATAGAGGCCAGTTCGCCGGAACCATCGCGAATTGCTTTGTCCATACAGGACATGATCAGCATGGCCGAGTCTTTGTCAGATGGGGCAGTCTTCTTGCTCAAGGCCCCCAGGCACCAGTCGAGAAAATTAAAAATCTCAAAGGCGCGAAAGACTCCCTTCAAGAAGTGGTCCAGGTCAGAAAAGGTCCAGCAGACCTTAGAGCGTCTCATAGCCGACCTTCGTGGAGAGTAAACCAAACTTGAGAAGTCAGCCTGGGCAGAGGCAGGGACCCCCAAGCCTGGTTCCTCTCCTGTGGCATACCAGACGCCCGCCTTAGACGTCAGCTTAGGAGGTGGAAACATAAAAGACGTCTTTCCCAGTTGCTGCTTGGACTGCAACCAATCCCCTAACATTCTCAAAGCTCTCTTAGAAGATCTAGCGAAGACGAGCTTAGTGTAGGCAGACTTAACAGGTTGCATGCCTAGAGAGAACTCGGATGGAGGAGAGCGAGGGGTAGCAGAAACAAAGTGATCCGGGTAAAGTTCTCTGAACAGAGCCAGAACCTTGCGAAAGTCGATGGAGGGTGGCAATGACTTGGGTTCCTCCACGTCAGATGAAGGATCATCCAGGTGAGCAGCTTCATCCTCAGAAACCTCATCACCTGAGGGTTGAGAAGCGAGAGGTAAAGTTAAAGCGGTCTGCTGAATGGCTGAATCCTGAAGAGCGGGTGCATGCGCACTTGCGGATTCATCCTCAAGTCTCTGTTGAAGAGGATGAGGGCTAGTAATGACAAAGTCCTGAGGCTGGGATGAAGGAGGTTCTGCGGAGGTCTGAGGAGCAAGCATGGTGAGAGGCGACTGTAGTAAAGCATGAGGCTCATGCTGCATAGACTGCGGTTCAAGTTGAATGGGAAGAGGCTCAAGCTGAGGAGAAAGTGGCAGATGCATGCGTTGAGGTGGCTGACTCATAGCATGAGGTTCCTGCCTCAAGAGTTGCGCTTGCCTCAAGGGTTGAGGTGGCTGCGCAGAGAGAGGCTCTTGACTCACGAGTTGAGGTTCTTGAGGTGCTTGCCTCGAGAGTTGAGGTTCTCGCCTCGAGGAAAGTGGAGGTGGTTGCTGCGAGAGTTGAGGTGGCTGCCTCAAGGATGGTAGAGGTTGTCGTACCTCAAGAGGTTGCTGCCTCGAGGGTGGTTGTAATGCAAGATACTCCTGCCTCAAGGGTAGAGGAGGTTGTAAGGCATAAGGCTCCTGCCCCCATTGTTGAGGAGGTTGCTGCGTGGTAAGAGGCTCCTGCCTCAAGGAAAGTGGAGGTTGCTGCACAGCGCTGGTATCTGGCAACTCCCAACGCGGCAGCTCACGCATGGAGGTAGCTTGAGGAACCTCAACCTCATACGTCTGGCAGATTGTACTGCGCAGAGGAGGAGGAGCGTTCGCAGGAGGAGGTGTATTAACCTTCTCTGCCTGAAACTCCCGCATCAACACCGCAAGCTGCGACTGCATAGTCTGCAGCATAGCCATCTTAGGATCAACAGAAGTTGAGGTCTGTTGAGGCATAGCTTTAACAGAAGTTGAGGTCTGTTGAGGCAGCGCCTTACCTCTCTTAGGAGGCGTGCAGTCACCTGATGACTGCGGCGAGTCCGAGCTAGCCCAATGGCTACACCCTGGCTGTTGGACTCGCGCGGTCTGGACTTTACGCTTAAGAGGTCTTGAGGCCTGAGTCCAGCGTTTTCTCCCCGAAAAGTCTTCTGCAGACGAGGATCTAAAGGGCTCAATCGTCTGAGAGTGGAAGTGACGATCTCTATAAGATACGCCCGCAACCACTGAGGATACTACTGTGCGCCGATCAAGGCCTGCCGAACCCTTTTGCCCTTCGACATTGCTTCTCCCCTGGGCTTGGGAGCTTGCAAGAGGTCCCGGACTGGGAGGACGACTGGCACGCACAGAAGTATCCTCACGCGCAACACTGACACTGACACTAGCACTAGGCACAGCACTGGCACTACCACTTCCCACTGCACTTTTCACTTTAAGTTCCTTGACGTCTGCCAAAAGGAACTTGTGGTCACTCACTACCGACTCCACTTTATCACCTAAAGCCTGAATGGCACGTAAAACATCTGACATATCAGGCTGAGCACTAATAGTAGGTTCGGGGGTAGCCACTACAGGGGGAGGAAAAGGTTGAGGATCATGGGGGGAGGAATAAAGTAAAGAGCGAGCCGAACTCCTCCTAACTCTCTCTCTCTCTAACTTAGTGGTATATTTGAGGAATCGAATAAAATCAAGTTCCGAAAGTCCGGCACATTCCTCACATCGATCTTCCAACTGACAGGATTTTCCCCTACAGTCGGAACAAACGGTGTGAGAATCAACCGAGGCTTTCGGAAGCCGCCTAATACAAGTCCTACATCGTCTTTGGGGAGGAGCTTGAGAATGGTCGGACATCTTGAATCAGAGAACAGTCAAGGGGGATTCCAAATTAAAGCTAAAGATCGTTAAACCATAAATCAAAATTAATCCAAAAGCTAACTAAGCTAAGGGAAAAGCTTCCTGTATAGCGAAAGCTGAAATCTCAGAGCAATACTTCACCAAAACCGTGAACAAAGACTCCAAAATTATAAGCGTATCCATGTAGGTCTTGCCGGAAGCACGACAGAGGAAAAATTGAGGTGGTGTCAACAAGAAGTACTGCAGTACCTGGCCACAGGTGGCGCTGGTGAGTACACCCCCCTCTTGTATAGCGATCGCTGGCGTATCCCGTCCGTAGAATTCTGTCGGGCAACGGAGTTGACAGCTACATGATTATCGGGTAAGATTAATATTGAAAAAGTTAATGTACAAATATCTAAATATACAAGATTCAAAAGCATAATTATTTAGTCTAACCTGTTGACCATGACAAGATGAATATCCAAGAATAAACTCGCAATAATTTGTATGGCAAGAATTTTGCTTTATGTGAAAGGGGTTTAAAGTCATTAACTTAGCAAACATTAGTAAAAAACAAAATTGCATTGCTAATTGTGAAACTTAGTATTTAAAAAAAAAAAAAAAAAAAGTTACTTTATAAACCATAATAAAAGTCAAAGTATGTTTGTAATAAGTCATAAGTATTAGCACTAATAATTTCAAGCGCTGTCTTTAATCATCAAAGAAATTAACTTTTTTACCAATGATACACATCTCTCAAAAAAATGTACTTTATATAAGATGAAGTACAGTACAAGGGCATCAACTGTCTTGCAATTTAATTACTGGTTCAAAAACAATTTTCATCTCTTTGTTTCTTTGTGCACTACAGTACATTACAAGAGTGTAGTGAGTCCAATAAAATAGTCAGATCAACCTATTACAATACATAAATTACAGTTTTTCAAGTTAATCCTATTGTGATTTTTAATACTTTCTTTATCAGTGAGGAAAGCCTACAGCATGCAGGAAAATTGGTAAAGACAAACTGTAATTGAATAATATAACATCAAAACAATTATATGATACTACTGAATAGCAAACCATTGAATTTGAATTTATGCAATTCAAACAAGAAAACAAAAGGGAAATATTAGCTAGATAGGATGTCAGATGCAGGTGAGCTTCATAACCAAACAACCTTTCTTTACAGTACGATTTGTTAAGAAGTATCTCTCACACTCTTCCATGCAAAGGAGAGGAGGGATAGAATGTGTTCAAATCCTTTCTTACATTACCTATGAATATGTCAGAAAACATATCCCATGTAGCTATGAATATGTCAGAAAACATATCCCATGTAGCTATGAATATGTCAGAAAACATATCCCATGCAAGGATACTGTATAGGTTCTCCTCAGACAGAGTACCTTTTATTCTTGGTACTTTTTATTCCTTATATGGGATATGTTATCTGAATGTATTCATAGTTATTGTAATAAATGAGTTTGAATACATTCTATTCATGCTCCCTTTCATCTGAGAGATTGAGGGAAATACTTCTCAAAAGATCCTACTGTAAAGTAAGGTGGCTCGGTTATGAAGCTCACCTTCATCCACCGCACAATCCATCTCATGGTAGCCTGGACTGCTGCACCCCAATAGGGGGGAAAGAAAGAAGAGTAGAAGGCCTGTCATTCTACCTTTCCCTCTAGGCTTATGCCGAAACTGCTGTCTTAAATGAGATGCGTCTTGTCTTGTGAGTGTCAAGCTGGCTAAGCTACATAACCTGTTGAGGAGCCAACAAAGGTACCCATGTACCCACGGACTTGGGGGTATATCCCCTCGATTATTTAGAGGTAATGAATGTCTGTCATTTGCTGACTCCATTCTTAATACCTGAGTCACTAACAGGTTCTTCAAGGACCCGATATCCGTAACTTTGTGAGCCCTTGCTCGAGTTGGACCTCCAACCCCCTACTGGTTGAGGTATAGACACAACTATGGTCTCACAAAGTTGGAAAGAAATTTTTTTTATATATCTTTCTCTTTATCCTGCTGGTGCTAAGGAAAGTACAGTATTTGGAGCCAAGTATTAAAGAAAGGCTAATGTTCATTCCATCTTATACATAGGCCTGGTACCCATACAACTTTATTCTCGGGGAAGTTTTGTTGTATATAAAAAAAAAAAAAAATCCTAATCGTTCGAGTAAGGACATATCTAAAGGTTTTAGAACACACTGGCACACCGAACAGATTATACTGTAATCTATTCGCAATTGTGATAGGGCAGAAAATAGGGGTCATGTTGGTCACCGAACTACAAACTATCCGAAATAATATAGTGTACAGTACTCTACTGTGAAATATTTTACTTCAAGGTAGTATAATATTTGTAAATTGATTTTTACCATACATAATTGAATATATCCTTACTAGCACACTAGTTTGAACCCCATAACCTATACTCAGCAGTTAATGATAACTTGGTTGATCTCCCATTATCATTTGCTAAGCTGCAACCCTAGTTGGAAAACCAGGATGCTTATAAGCCCGAGGGCTCCAACAGGGAAAAATAGTCCAGTGAGGAAAGGAAACAAGGAAACCACAAGAGGAATACAGTAATTAACAATTAAAATAAAATATTTCAAGAACAGTAACAAATTAAAATAAATCTTTCATATATAAACTACAAAATCATTAAAAAACAAGAGGAAGAGAAATTACATAGAATAGTGTTCCTGAGTGTGCCCTCAAGCAAGAGAACTCTACACCAAGACAGTGAAAGACCATGGTACACAGGCTATGGCACTAACCAAGACCAGAGAACAATGGTTTGATTTTGGAGTGTCCTTTTCCTAGAAGAGCTGCTTACCATAACTAGTCTCTCTTCTACCCTTACCCAGAGGAAAGCAGCCACTGAACAATTATAGTGCAGTAGTTAACCCCTTGAGTGAAGAAGAATTATTTGGTAATCTCAGTATTGTCAGGTGTATGAGGACAGAGGAGAGTATGCAAAGAATATGCCAGACTATTCAGTGTATGTGTAGGCAAAAGGAAAATGAGCCATAACCAGAGAGAAGGATTCAATGTAGTATTGTCTGGCAAGTCAAAGGACCCAGTAACTCTCTAGCGGTAGTATCTCAATGGGTGCCTGGTGCTATAGCCAACCTACTACACCTATTACATAAGAAGCTCCTGAGAACATATAAAATTCTCAACAGGTGGTTCTGACCAAACTTTGCTTTTCTATTTTCTGTATTATTAATACTGGTAGCCATTAGTAAACTCAAAGCAAAACATTTTTTTTTTCATGTGATTTTTCTCTTGGTCAATATTCGACCTCCACATCTACTATAATACAAGCTCCACCCCTTTTAATACTAGGTCTGCCTCTAATTGCAACAAACATTAGAAAAAGTACTTCTTTGGGTATTACAGTACGTATAACAGTTTCAACCCATTTTGGATAGTTATTAATATTTTGCTTATCATATGTATTTTTTGATGATTCATACAAAAAAGTTACCTGTACTTGAATCTTTCGCAAATTAAGCATTACGAAAATATTTGATGATGAATATTGTTCCAGATTTTATCCCAAGGATGTAAATATGCTTTCATGTTAGTTTTTCTCCTGATGGTATTTGTTTTTTGTCAATGCATTGTGGGTAAGAATGCCTTATAGTTTTGTTTTTGGTTATGAATTATGGGTACAGTAAAAATGCTAAAACATGACAAATTCGGAGATAATTTGTATTTTTCCTAACCATACAAACCTTAGCTATTTACATTGGGTTTACTTTCAGCGTAGCTGAAATTGACGAGCCAATAGATTTTTAACGAGGGTTAACTACCCCCGCGCTAGTTAGCAAGGGGGTAGAGGAAGGGATAGCTTGCTACCCCTTCCCCCCCACACACCGGTGAGTTGTCTCACTTCACTTAGAGGTAGGACTTGTCTTGGGGGACATGGCTGGCAGGCAAATATGTGTAAATAGCTAAGGTTTGTATGGTTAGGAAAAATACAAATTATCTCCGAATTTGTCATCTGTTCCGTAACCGAAATACAAACCACCCTATTTACATTGGGTGACTTACCCCTTAGGAAGGGTGGAAAGTCCCCAGCCTTACTGGCTTTGGCTTTACCCGGGGACTCAGACTCCGAGTGAGTAGCACTCGAGAAAAGGAGTCCCTGCGCCTCACAAGTTCCTTGCTACGCAAGGAACGTGTGGCCTACGTAAGTTGTGTGTGTGGAGGAATAGAGAGTGACTCGTCCCAGGAAGTTGACCGGGAGTCCTTTAGATAGGAATCTAGGCTAGGACGTTCCCAATACCACCTCGTCAGGGTATGGGGGACGCAACAGTATTAATTTAATACTAGGAACACAAGGGAGCATGGTTTACCTGCAGAGGTTGAGGTCAGCTATGCGGAGACCAGGATGCTGCTTTCCTCAAGAGAGGGGAGGATGAAGAAAGAAGTAAGGGCCAGACATACTCTTTCATTCACGCAGACTAAAACCGGGTAACAACGCCCTCAACCTTCTGCTACTTGTCCATTAAGGAGCCTGAGGATAGACCAGCTGTTGTGCAGCCACCACAGGGCCAATCGAAAAGGTATCGAGGCTCCTGTGGGTCACGTCCTGCAGGTAGTGGGCTGTGAAGGTCGTTTGACGCTTCCAGACCCCAGCTTGAAGCACCTGCGTCACAGAGAAGTTTCTCTTGAAGGCCAGGGACGTAGCAATGCCCCTGACGTCGTGTGCCCTAGGGCGACGTGACGGAGAAGGGTCAGGATTCAAGGCATGGTGGATGACCCTTCGAATCCAAGCCGAGATGGTGTTCTTGGTGACCCTCCTCTTCGTCCTGCCCGTGCTAACAAACAACGCTTGCATGCGAGGACGAACTGCAGCTGTCCTCTTCAAGTAATGCCTCAGACTCCTCACTGGGCATAATAGCAGATGGTCTGGGTCACTTGTTACAGAACGGAGACTCGTGACCCTGAAGGAGTCGAACCGTGGGTCCGGCACTCCAGGGTTCTGAGTCTTGGCAACAAACTCAGGGACGAACCTGAACGTTACCTCCCCCCATCCCCTTGAATGGGCGATGTCGTATGAGAGACCATGAAGTTCACTAACTCGTTTGGCAGAGGGCAGAGGCCAACGCGAGTAGGAAAGCCGTCTTCCAATTCAGGTGGCGATCAGAGGCCTGGCGTAATGGTTCGAAGGGAGGTCTCTTAAGAGCCCTGAGAACCCGAACCACGTACTATGGAGGAGGTCTCACTTCCGACTGAGGGCAGGTAAGCTCATAGCTACGTCTGAGTAGAGAGAGTTCTAGCAAGGAAGAAATGTCCACTCCTTTCAGCCTAAAGGCCAGGCTTAAGGCTGAGCGATAGCCTTTCAACGCCGAAACCGAAAGGCGCATTTCCTCCCGCAAATAAACGAGAAACTCCGCTATTGCTGGAATAGCGGCATCGAGTGGAGAGATACCCCTCCCACGACACCAACCACAGAAGACTCTCCACTTCACCCGGTAGACTCCCGCAGAGGACTTTCGCAGGTGACGAGACATTCTCTCCACAACCTGTTGCGAAAAGCCTCTCTCCGTGAGGAGATGCTGGATAGTCTCCAGGCGTGAAGCCTAAGCAAGGCTATGGCTTTGTGGAAGATATTGCCATGTGGTTGTCTGAGTAGCTCGTGTCGTGGGGGAAGTTCTCTCGGAAGCTCCGTCAGGAGCTGCAAAAGGTCCGGGAACCATTCCGCGTGATGCCATAGCGGAGCTATAAGGGTCATAGACAAGTTGACCGATAGTCTGGTCCTGTTGAGCACCCTTCTCATCAGACAGAACGGTGGGAAGGCATACACGTCGATGTTGTCCCACCGTTGTTCGAAAGCATCTTGCCAGAGAGCCTTGGGGTCCTGGACTGGGGAGCAGTACAGGGGCAGCTTGAAATTCGAGGCTGTCCCGAACAGATCCACCATCAGGGAACCCCACAAAGTCGGGACTTTGTTGGCTATCTGAGGACCCAAAGACCACTCGGTACTCACTATCTGCGAAGCCCTGCTCAGACTGTCGGCGAGCACATTCCTCTTGCCAGGAATGAAGCGAGCTGATAGTGTTATCGAGTGAACTTCGGTCCACCTCAGAATCTCTACTGCAAGATGGGATAGCTGTTGTGAAAAGTACCTCCCTGCTTGTTGATATAAGCCACTACCGTGGTGTTGTCGCTCATCACCACCACCACAGAGGGGCCCGCCAGGGTCCGTTGGAACTGTTGAAGAGCCAGGAATACGGCCTTCATCTCTAGCAGGTTGATGTGCAGGTACTTCTCTGATTCTGACCAAAGGCCTGAGGTCCCCTGGTTCAGAACGTGGGCCCCCCACCCTTCTTTTGACGCGTCAGAAAACAGCGTCAATTCCGGGGGAAGGACGAGAAGATCCACTCCCTTTCGCAGATTCTCGTCAATCAGCCACCACCGCAGGTCCGCCTGTTCCGAGGGTCCTATCTGGACCAGAGAGTCCGGGGAATCGGAACCTTGACTCCACCGGGACTTGAGCCGCCATTGCAGGGATCTCATCCTGAGACGGCCGTTCGGGACCAGACGGGCCAGGGAGGCTAGGTGACCTAAAAGACGCAACCACGATTGGGCTGGAAGCTCTTCCCGCCTGAAGAAGGGTTCTGCCACCTGTCGTCTGATGGAAAGGCTTTTTGGAGATTGGTGTCTAATAACATGCCTAGATAAACCAGTCGCTGGGACAGCTGCAGAGAGGACTTCTCGAGATTTACCACGATGCCCAGATCTTGGCAAAGTCCCAGAAGCCTGTCTCGGTGTCGAAGAAGGGTCGACTCCAAGTCTGCCAGGATCAGCTAGTCGTCCAGATATCGAAGGAGACTGATGACGTTCCTGTGCGCCCATGACGAAATCAGGGTAAACACTCTGATGAACACCTGAGGTGCTGTGGAGACGCCTTCTTTACAAGAAAGAGTTGACTGAAGAAGCCTGGGGAGCCGTCGACGACCTCCTGGAGAGCATCCTTCTTGAGCATGGTCTCGACTTCTGCCCGAAGGGCTAGCCCCTTTGCCGATCCCATGGCATAGGAGCTCAACGACACTGGATTCGCTGTCAGGGGAGGTTGAGATGTCGTGAATGGGACGCGATAACCTTGGCCGATCACGGAGACCGTCCAAGAATCGGCCCCATATTGCTGCCACCTGTGCACGCAACTTTGTAGGCATCCCCCCACAGGTGGACACGCGGGGGGACTGCCACTCCTAGCGTTTACGGCCGAGGCCGCTCCCTCTAGGAGTTTTGCCTCCCCTGGAGGACTTACCGCCCCTCTTGTCCTTGACAGGAAAGGGCTGGGGCTTAGACACCACTTTCTTAGCTGTCGGAGCCTGCTTCGGCGTCCTGCGAGGCTGCTGCTGATGTTGCTGCGGAGCTGGAGGCTTGTAGGGCCGAAATGCAAGGGCCCTTTGGAGGAGCGAGTCTTGGCTAGACTTCTTCCACCTCTCAGCTGTGCGTTCCATATCCTTGGGCTCAAACAAACTTCCCCCAAGGATGGAGGAGTGTCTGAGCCTGCAGACATCCATGGCGGGGACCTTCGGGTGGATCTTCTCGGTCACCGCATCACGACGTTTCAACACCGAGTTGGCCCACAGGTTGGTAACCTGGTGTGCCAAAAACTTGATGAAGCAAGTGCCCGAGAGGAGGAAGGTCTCCAGGGCCTTCCTATTGCTCTCCTTAGACAGATCCTCAGAGCGCAATAGGATGCCCAGAGAACCCAGCCAGACATCCAGCCACGAAGTGGCCTGCATGGCGCACTCCGCAACCTTCCCCTGGCTTAGGATCTCCGACGCCGAGAATGTCACCTGCCGGGCGGAGAGCTTCTCAAGTGGAACTCCCCTAGTAAGCTCTTCCACCGAATGGTGGAGGGGAAGAGCGAGGCTGAACTCCCCCATGATCTCAAAGTACCTCCTCTGCTGTAAACGAGGAGGTGGGAGGAGTTTGTTTCCGGCAGAGGAACGACTGGAGGAGGCGAGGTCTGCGAGCTGAGTGTCGACCCTGTTTCTGGCACTCTTCACCCCCTGAGACCAGGGCAGAGCCGCGCTGGCCTTTGGGGGCTTCCGAGTTCCATAGACCTGGTCCAGGACCATGTCCTTGCCTTCACGAGGGGCGATCTCCGGGTCCTTGAACCTGTTGGAGCTGCCTCATCAGGCTCAAGACCTGCCAGAAGGCATGCTCAGACTCGTGCTGCTCTCCTACCTGCGGACTGGCAGCTAAGTCTCCTGTCCCCAGAAGCTCTTCCTGGGGAGACACGTGGACGTTCTCCCGGGGTCTGGCTGGTTCCTGACGAATTCGCGAAGAGGACTTCGGAATCGTCTTGGAGTCCTTGGGTTCCCTCCTGGGCGGGATACAAGACTCCAGCAAAGAGGTCTGGAAGGTACCTTCCATGTGAGTCGGTTCCCCTCCACGAGGAGGAGACTCCCCCTTTGGTGACAAGGGAGAGACCGCCGCCTCGCTGGATTCTCCTGAAGACGGAAAGGCCTCGTCCACAGGAGAAGGAGAAAACGACTGCGAAGGGGACGGAGCCTTCCTGGCGGACCTCTTAGGAACCAACTTCTCCCTGGGAGAAGTCACCACGAAGTCCACTCCTCTCCTTCTCTTCAGTGGGGGCGAGTCCGTCCTTGGCTTGAGTCCCAGATCGGCGAGTGCTGGCTTCATAGCCTGCACTACCACTCTCATCAGAGGACCGAACCAGGACTGACGAGATACGGACGCAGTGTCCGTAAATCACGCTGGAGGGAAGGAGATCTCCTGACCCTTCGGAGTGGACGCAACTGGGCCTACCTGTAAAAAAGAAGGGAAGAATGTTGCCTTGACCTCTCCGACGATTCTTCCTTGTCCTGCGAGAGAGACCTGCGCTTGCGCGGAGGTGATCCTGACTGCGACCTGGAAACATGCGTCCCTGCTGCCGCCACGAGCTGAGGAACCCGACGAGAACGGGGGTCGCGTTGGCGCTCGCGCGAGGGAGGATCCAATGGATCGCGCGCGGGGGGCTGCTGGAGCGCGGGCACGTAGTCGCACGGAGATAAACGAGTGCGGGAGCGATCGCGCGCGGGCGAGTGGGCATGTGGGCGCGTTGGCGAGGGAACGCGCGGGCGCACAGGAGATCGCTGAAAGCGAGCGATGGTGCGTAGAACGCGCAGGCGAACGACCGCGCGTGGGCGAGCTGGCCGCAGGAGACCTATGTCTATCCAGTTCCAGGTGGCGCTGACGCGTAGGAGAGCGCTTGCGCGCGGGCGCTCAGGAGATCGCTGACGCGCTGCAGATCGCTGACGCGTTGGAGATCGTTTTCGCGCTGCAGATCGCTGGCGCGTAAGATGACGACGCATAGTCTGCTGCGCACGATCAGGTGGCGCGACGCGCAAAGGCGAACGCTCGCGACCGGGCTCAGGAAGAGAAGGCGCGCGGGCTCGCAGGAACTCTGGACAAGCGCGCAGGAAACCGTGCGCGCTGCTGCGCAGGTGAAGGAGGACGAGCAGGAACGCGTGGGCAAGGAGGAGTCAAATACTTGCCCGCGTCCAGATCCGGAGATCTAGGGCGCGTGGGCGAGCGTTGGCGCGCAGGGCGCGTGTCAGGAACTGGATGCGCAGGTGCGCGCTGACGAACAGGAGATCTTGTGCGCTCAGGAGACCGTTGGCGCGCTGGGCGCGCAACAGGAACAGAAGGTTGCAGGTTGTCCACAGGAGAGCGCTGGCGAGCAGAAGGGCGTTGACGATCAGGAGAGCGCTGGCGAGCAGGAGAGCGCTGACGATCAGGAGAGCGCTGGCGATCAGGAGAGCGCTGGCGAGCAGGAGAGCGCTGGCGAGCAGGAGAGCGCTGGCGAGGTGAGTCAGGAGACTGCAAGGATGGAGAGCGCTTACGCGCTACTCACGCGCAGGAGGGCGGCCAGGGGAACCCTGACGCGCAAGGGAAGCCCCCCCCCACCGTGGAAGACATCCCTTTGCCCCGAAGGGACCGATGCCCGTCGGCTGACGAGTTCAGAAGTCTGCTGGCCATCTGCGCAGGAGGTGGAAGGTCTGGCAGGCGTAGGAGATCGCGAACGATCACCGGAGAGGTCTAAGGAAGAGGCTGCTACAGTCTGCTCCCGGCGAGGAGGATCCTCATCAGAGGACGGAGGAGGTGACGACTCGTAGAGACGCCTCTTGACTACCTTATAGGGAGACGGGAGGCCCCTGCGACGAAGAGGACGACGAGCCTTACGGCGAAGGCGGCCACGAGGGAGGTCATCAGGGTCGTTGGTCCTCCGAAGAGGCGTCTCAGTCAGAGCGCTCCCCCGAGGGGAAGACGTAGCCGCAGGAGAGACCGTGGGACCCACCTTCCCCTTCGAAGGATGTTCGGAAGGGGGAGGAGAGCCTTCAGCAACGTCCGCAACATCAGGAGCAGCAGAGGTTTGACCAGACCCGTCGGAAGCCTCTGCCACCACGACGTCGACAATAGACGGAGGGTCTACCTCTGCTATCACCGGCGACTGCTTGACAGCGGCTCCCAACTGGATAAGGTCAAACAGGGCTTCCTGGGAGGGCAGGCCCTTAAGCCCCAAGGAAGCCCAAAGCTGAAAAAGATCATCGTTAGACACAGAGTTATCAACGTTATCAAAATCCTCCCCTGGGGGAGGAGGGGGAGCCTCCCCGCTATGGAAGGCGACGCCCTCTCCCGCACCCCGAGATCGGGAAACAGAACAAGGGTCTAAGCTACCACTCAGCGGCCTCTCACGAGAGGCCGGCCGAGTGGGAGCTTCGGAGGAGGTTTGGGCGGCGGAAGAGGAGTCCCTGGAGCCTTCCTCCTTCAAAGCAACCCATGAAGGAGAAAGGTCTCTCCTGGACTTCTTCTTACGCCGGCGGGCAAACCTCTCCCACTGGGAGGTAGACCACTCCCTACACTCACTGCATGTTACTTCCCTGTCACACCGTTGGCCTCGACACTGCGGGCAAAGGGTGTGAGGATCGGTTTCCACCGACGACATGAAGGTACCGCAGGGGCGGCCGGCGATTCCTGGCCACTTGCGCATGATGACAACAAAAGGGGCAAGGCCAACTTCCAAGCACAGCTGAGGAAAAGCAAAGAAAAAGATTAAGGCTGTCAATAACGAGGACGATAGACAGACACGTCTGCACATTGTCCGAGCCAAAAGTGAAGTGAGACAACTCACCGGTGTGTGGGGGGGAGGGGTAGCAAGCTATCCCTTCCCCTACCCCCTTGCTAACTAGCCCGGGGGTAGTTAACCTTCGTTAAAAATCTATTGGCTCGTCAATTTCAGCTACGCCGAAAGTAAACCCAATGTAAATAGCGTGGTTTGTATTTCGGTTACGGAACAACTGAGTGGTTGCTTTTTTTCAAGCTTACACAATCAACTGCAATTTTGAAACTCAGGAGTCCTTCTAAAAACAGTGCATGTCAGTTGACTGATATGAATACCATTGTTCAGACGTGCAGTAGTTGCTGCTACTCGTATTTTTAGATTATTGGACATTTTCATAGGCATTACAATGGAACTCCAAGGTTTTTGCGTGAACATTTAGTACTACCAAAAAGTGTTGTGTCCCAAGGTAAATGCCGAGGCAGTATTATTATGCCGAAATACTAGCCCATGGGGCTAACATGCCTAGCAAAACATAGTCCATTTGCCAGAACATAGGAGCAATGAGATAATGTTTAATCGCGAGTATACGTCAGACCAAAATCCAATAAATAACTAGCTCAATAAAGTAACAAAGTATTTGTAATATGATGCCGACTTCTACGAGCAACTCGACTCCACGTATAATGGAATGGAAAATTAAGTTTTCTATGCGTCAGGAAGTCGGGCAAACAAAGCCTCCAATGTTTTGACCCTGTTTCATTATTATGATTTGAATTTGATTCCAGTAATTCTTTTTATTACGATGATTGTTGTGTTAACTGTAGGTAACACTTATTTTACCCATTTTCAGTATTTTCCCACCCAAAAGCCCTAATTTCCCACTGTGCGACTGGAACCCCAATATTGTACGGGTAGTTTAACATTAACCTATTAAGCATCCCCTCCGGACCACCTCGCTGCTAACGTGCCATCATCCTTTTTTGACAGTTGGCGGCGGTCATTTCACTAATGATAGTTTTTCAAAGTTAATACTAATCTTTATGCTTATACATATACAGTAATTCATATTCATTGTTAAATGTAAGAATATTAATTAAATAATGGAAAAAAAAATACTGTAATACAATCATTTTATTTCGAAAGGCTACATAATACAGAATGAAAAAATTATATACTTATGCATTATTATTCTTTTGTTATTATTATCAGACTCCTCATCTAATATTTCATTTATTTCATCTAAAGAAATATGCCTCGCATTTAGGCTGCTTATTGTGAAAAATGCAAAATAAATTGCCCTTTCTAAATAAATGCCCGAAGCGCAATGAAGGGAAACCAGGCAGTACCAGTTGTCTAACATTAAGAGACCTTCAGAAAAAAGTTGCCAGACACTATATAAGTTTGCATTTACAGCTTACATGTGCTAAGAGTGTTGCCAAGTGGTGTTCCTATAATTACTATACAAGTAAACATATCATTACAGGACTGACGACTTGAAATAGATTTGAACGTAACATTCCGTTAAAGGCGGTACCGAGTAGAATGTGGTGAACGTATTATTACTGGGTGACGCTTAACAGGTTAAGGGAGTCCTCTACAGTATCTCTAAATAGGACAAATTCAAAGATAATTTGTATTTTTCCTAACCATACAAACCTTAGCTATTTACAGAGGGTTTACCTTTTAGCGCAGCTGAAATGGCGAGCCATTAGAATTTAACGAGGGTGTATTACCCCCGCGCTAGTTAGCGGGGGGGTAGGGGAGTGGTAGCTAGCTACCCCTCCCCCCCTCACACACAGATGAATGATCACTTTCACTTAGAGGTAGGACTTGTCTTGGGGGACAGGGCTGGCAGGCAAATATGTGTAAATAGCTAAGGTTTGTATGGTTAGGAAAAATACAAATTATCTTCGAATTTGTCATTTGTTCCGTAACCGAAATACAAACCACGCTATTTACAGAGGGTGACTTACCCCTTAGGTGAGGTGGAAAGTCCCCAGCCATACTGGCTTTGGCTTTACCCGGGGACTCAGAATCCGAGTGAGTCGCACTCGAGAAAAGGAGTCCCTGCACCTCACAAGTTCCTTGGCCAACGTAAGCTTGTGTGTGAAGGAAGAAGTGTGACCCGTCCTAGGCAGTTGACCTGGAGTTCCAGAAGGAACTCTGGGTTAGGACGTTCCCAATACCACCTCGTCAGGGTATGGGGGACGCGACAGTATTGACTCAATACTCGGAACACAAGGAAGCATGGTTTACCTGCAGAGGTTCGAGGTCAGCTATGCTGAGACCAGGATGCTGCTTCCCCGTAGAGGGGATGATGAAGAAAGAAATAAGAGCCAGACATACTTCCTTCGTTCATGCAGACTAAAACCTGATAACAATGCCCTCAACCTTCAGCTACCTGTCCAAAAAGGAGCCTGAGGTTAGACCAGCTGTTGTGTAGCCACCACAGAGCGATAGAAAACGTATCGAGACTCCTGTGGGTCACGCCCTGCAGGAAGCGGGCTGCGAAGGTCATTAGACGCTTCCAGACTCCAGCTTGTAGCACCTGCGTCACAGAGTAGTACAGTGAACCCTCGTTTATCGCGGTAGATAGGTTCCAGACGCGGCCGCGATAGGTGAAATTCCGCGAAGTAGTGACATCAGAGAGAGAGAGAGAGAGAGAGAGAGAGAGAGAGAGAGAGAGAGAGATATTGTTTTACGTACGTAAATGTAAATTTTAAACAAAAAAAAATATGATAGGTTACAACATGTAGACTTTTAAAACCTTCCCTTTGACTTAATGCATACAGTACGTACAGTACTAAACTATAAAACAGGCACAAATACAGTTTTAGAATGTGAGAATATTAAAGTAAAAAATAAAGATTGTTACTGTACTCACCACGAAAGAAGTTCAAGAAAAACTTGAATGATGATGGCGATGAATTTGCTGCACAGTAGAAATGATGATGATGAAGCTGATGATGTGTTCTACTGTGCAGCCAGGTAGTATTTTACGTCTCTTCAGACGGAGGTGTCTTTTCCTGGGACACCTCTTCAACTTCTTCCTGGGAAACTTCTTCAATTTCTTCCGAAGGCGTACTAGCAGGAGGAACTGGCTCTTTTTTGCGAGGCTGGAAGAACATTGTGATCGGAAGTTGTTGCCGCTGCTTCTTTTTTCGATCTAAGAGCATCTTGTAGGGAGTCATTATGTCATCAACCTTGTTGCAGAATTGCATCGACCGAACCATATCCTCGTCCCACTCTTGCAACATTTCTTTCAACTCCTTCGCATGGTTGCAGGCCTTGGCAAGCCGTTCTAATGTTAAGCCCGTTTCTTCGACATTTTCTTGGGTCTCTTCCTGGGTTTCACTCTCTTCTTCGCTTGCCGATTTCGTCAGGTCTTCGAGGTCTGCGTCAGTTAGGGGCTGGGAATGGCAGTCCAACAACTCGTCGACGTCTTCAGTCGTCATGTCGCCAAACCCGTCACCTCCAATTATGGCAGCCAACTGCACAGATTTGCGTATTGCAGAGTGTTGGATTTCAGCAGGTGTAAATCCCTCGTCGTCGTAAACAATCTGGGGCCACAACTTCTTCCAGCTCGCATTCACAGTTGCAGGTTTCATCTCTTGAAGTGCCTTCTGAATATTCTGCAGGCACGTGGCTATGGTGTACTGCCGCCAGTACGCCTTCAAGTTAAAATCTTCATCCTCATTATCTTGGGCAGCATCCACACACGCAACGAGGTCCGCCAAGGTGTTCTTCGTGTAGAGGGCCTTGAACGCCCTGATAACCCCCTGGTCCATCGGTTGAATTAATGACGTGGTGTTGGGTGGCAGGAACTCAACCTGAATGCCCTCATGCGACAGGTCAGTTGCGTGTCCACCAGCGTTATCCATAAGGAGAAGGATCTTGAATGGCAAGCCCTTCTCTAAGAGATATTTGCTGACTTGCGGGATAAAACACTGATGGAACCAGTTGGAGGTCAGCATCTTCGTAATCCATGCTTTTTGATTATGCATCCAGTACACGGGAAGGAGATTCTTGTTTTTATTTTCCAAAGCGCGAGGATTTTTCGACTTATAAATAAGCCCCGGCTTTAGCAAAAATCCAGCAGCATTGCCACACATCACGAGGGTAACGCGATCCTTGAATGCTTTAAAGCCAGAGGCTTTGGCTTCCTCTTTGAACAGGAAAGTTCGCGACGGCATTCTCTTCCAAAACAAGCCGGTCTCATCCATATTAAAGACTTGTTCCGGCTTGTATCCACCTTCGGCGATAATATTCTTGAATGTCTGGTTCGCGTAAGTTTCAGCAGCGGCAGTGTCAGCCGAAGCAGCCTCGCCATGCAGGGAAACGCTTTTCAGAGCGAAGCGTTTCTGAAACTTCGCGAACCATCCTTTGCTGGCGGAAAAACGTTGTTTCTGAGGCTGGGAATCAGTGGATGTCCCTGGTTGAGGATCATCTGCATCATCATCTTCTTCAGCATGGTTGCCGTCGTCGTCTTGAGGTTCCTTTGCAGCAAAATTCTCATACAAGCTCAAAGCCTTTGTTCGGATGGTGTTCGTATCCAAGGCTATGTTCTTCTTCCGGCAGTCGGCAATCCACACAGCTAAAGCACCTTCCATGCGTACGATCGTTTTATTACGCGTTGTAACGACTCGCTTCGCTGATCTGCTAAAGGTGATTGCAGCCGTCTTTCTAATGTTTGCCTCGTCCTTCTTGATATAGCGAACAGTAGATTCGTTGATCCCAAAATGGCGCGCAGCGAACGCGTAACTTCTACCATCTTTTAACATATCAAGAAGCGTAACCTTCTCAGCAATCGTCATCATCCTTCGGTGGCGTTTAGGCTCACTACCAGCCTTAGTGGAAGCAGAACGCTTGGGAGCCATTGTACAGTAGGATTTGACAAAAAGTTCAACTTAAAAAGGTCGCACACAGCACAGATTAAACTTCACAAACTTAAGAACGTCTACTCAGCGATACGCGGGAACAGAGAGTGGACGACCCGGGCCCGCGAGAACCTAGATGCTGGAAGCTGGAGATGATGGCAAAACACCAATCACAGGCTAAATAACAAAACTTGAGTTCTGATTCGTCATCTATCAGCGCTTGAACCAATCACAACCCGTCTTACAGTATATGATGCGTAGGTTACCAACTCATACAAGATACCCCGCGCATACCGTACGTACGTATTAATAATAATAATAATACAGTACAGTACTGTAATAATAATAATAATAATGATAATAATAATAACAATCATAATTTTATTAACAACAACAACAATAATAATAACAATAAAAATAATAGCTTTACGTATGCTACAGTATTTCATTCTTTTGTAGGATGTGTGTGTCTCTCTCTCTCTCTCTCTCTCTCTCTCTCTCTCTCTCTCTCTCTCTCTCTCTCTCTCTCTCTCTCTCTCGTACGCTTATTCGAAATGTGATTTTTGCAACAAAGAATATTATTGGATGCAGTACACTACTGTACTACGTACGTATACATACAAAAGATTCATGGAAAAGAAGCACATCCATTACATTTGTAGTACGTACAGTAGTAGCCATCAGCAGCCTTACACCATTCTAATATTGTATGACTGCATCTGATTTGCGTTTCATGTTCGATTTAATTTTACTACGTACTGTATACAGTACTGAATTATCGTATGATAATAATACAGTAATAATAATAATAATAATGATAATAATAATAACAATAATAATTTTATTAACAACAACAATAATAATAATAACAATAATAATACATGTAATAGCTTTACATATGCTATTTTATTCTTTTGTAGGATGTGTCTCTCTCTCTCTCTCTCTCTCTCTCTCTCTCTCTCTCTCTCTCTCTCTCTCTCTCTCTCTCGTACGCTTATTCGAAATGTGATTTTTGCAACAAAGAATATTATTGGATGCAGTACTACGTACGTATACTGTACATACAAAAGAATCATGGAAAAGATGCACATCCATTACATTTGTAGTATAGTAGCCATCAGCAGCCTTACACCATTCTAATAAGGTATGACTGCATCTGATTTGCGTTTCATGTTCGATTTAATTTTACTACGTGCTGTATACAGTACTGTATTATCGTATGATCACATTCTCTTTTCGTGTTTTATTTCTTTCTGTACTGAATTATATATCATATGTAATGCAATGAACAATCAGTAAGAGCAGATATTACTAATTACAGTATTAATGGAATTACAGGTAACAAAATATCGTATTTGGGGGTCTTCAGATTTCGCAGTATTTTCGAATTTTCCGGAAAATCCGCGATATGTACTGTATATATATATGGGTTATGGAAAAAACCCGCGAAGTGGTGAATCCGCGATGGTCGAACCCCGAAATAGCGAGGGTTCACTGTATTACTCAAAGGCGAGGGACGTTGCGATGTATCCAATATCGTGCTGTAGGGCGACGTGACGGGGGAGGGTCTGGAGACAGGTCGAGATGAATGTCCTTGAGTCCGGGCTGAAGAGGTATACTGGTGACTCTCCCCCGTGTCCTCCTTGTGCTCCCAAATCGGCTGCAACTGAGGACAAACTGCAGCTGTTCCCAGCGCTAACCTCTCGATTCCTTTACTGGCAAGAAAGAGAAGGTCTTGGGACATCAGATACAGAATGGAGACTCGAAATCTTGAATGAATTGGACCGAAGGGCCGGGACCCCCAGATTCTGAGTCTAGCCAACAACTCAGGAGCGAACCTGAATGTTGCCTTCCCCTCTTCCTTAGAAAGGGGGGAGTCGTAAGAAGATTGCTTACACACTGGCCGTGGCCAGAGTGAGCAGGAGACCCAAGGCGGAGTACAATCCGAGGCCTGTCGTAAAGGGTCTTGAGAAGATCTCTTAAAGGACTAAAAGTCCGAGCCATGCTCCAAGTTGGAGGTCTTCCTCCGACTAGGGCAGGGACGATCGTAGCTTCGCATGAGCGAGGATAGATCCAGCGGGCAGGAAAAAGTTATTCCTTTAAGCCTGAAGGTCAGGGAAAGGCTGAGCGACAGGCTTCATTGCCGAAAGCGGAAAGGAGTTTCCTCCCGCCGAAAGGCAATAAGACCGTAATTGCTGAAGAAGAGGCCTCAAGGGAAGAGGTATATCTCCCACGGCACCAACCACCTTAGACTCTTCACTTTGCCTGGAAGACCCCTGTGGATGACTATCGCAGAAGACGCGACCTCCGTACCGCGACTGTAGCGGGTTGTCTTTTCTTGAGGAGGAGGCGTAGTGTCTCCAGGCATGAAGCCGAAGCGACGCCCCGGTTCGGGAGAGATGTCGCAGTGTGGTTGTTTGAGTAGTCTGCGCCGTGGGAGAAGCTCTCCCGGGAGTTCCGTCAGGGGAAGCAGAGGGTCCAGAAACCGTTCTGCGCATAGTCCCAGTGGAGCTCTCCCATTGAAAGGTTGACAGACAACCTGGTCTTGTTGAGACCCATTGTCCACAGACAAAAAGGAGGGAAGACGCAGGCGTCGAAGTTGTCCCACCATCACCGGAATGCATCTTGCCAGAGTCTCGGGGTCTGAGACTGGGGGGAAGAACAGCGGAAGCTTGAGGTTCCAAGCTGTCGCGATCAGGTCCCCCAGACCAGGACTTGCTGGTTACCCAAGGTCAAAGACCCCCAGGTACACACTCTCTACGAGGCTCTGCTCGGATAGTCGGAGAGAACATTCCCCTGCCTGGAATGAGAGAGCCGATGGTGGTATTGAGAGAATCTCAATCATCCCGGTATCTCTACTGCAAGATGTGAAGGTGTGAAAATGCGTCCCCTGCTGGTTAGAATACGCCAGAATCATGAAGTCGACACGCACGGGGCGACTCGGCAGGAGCTGTAGGATCTGTAGAGGGGCTAGACTAAGGGCCCTAAGCCTGCCTGAATGATGGAGAGGTATCCTTCAGGTCTTGACCATAGGCCTGGACCGGAACATCCCCCCCCCCCCCTTTCCTTTGACGAGTCCGAGAACAGCATCAAGAATGTGGGGAAAGGACGAGAATATCCACTACCATCAAGAGGCTCCATAGGTCAACACCCATTGCAGGTCTAATAGTTCCGCTGGTCCCATAGGGCCCAGGAAGTCCAGTTAAACATTGCCTGAAGCCACCGGAACTTGGACCGCCCCACATGGAACTTATCCTGAGGCGACCGTTTGGACTATAGACGTGTCGATGAGGAAAGGAGAACTAGGAAACGTTCCAAGGTAGGGCTGAAAGCTCTGCTTGACTGAGAACAGGTACTGCGACTCTCCTCAGTCTTGCCACAGTCAACTGAAAGGAAGGCTCGGAGGATGTGGTAACAGAATCTGGCGTCCCCAGGTGGTCACCCATCCAAGTACCGACCAGAACCGACGTTGCTTAACCTCGCTGGACGGACGAGAAGCGGGGTTTCCAACGTGGTAAGGCCGTTGACTCAATATCATGGCCAGATACTCCAGATGTTGAGGCAGAAGAAGAGAAGGCTCCAAGCAAAATACCATGAACCCACACTCATGGTAAGCATCCGGAAGCTTGTCCCGGCGCTGAAGAAGGTCGAACCCGAGCCTACCGGAGTTGACCAGCCCTCCAAACAGCAGAGGAGGAGGAAGCCTGCACCTGAGCAGCCATGAGGAAGGCAGGGAGAGTTCTCTGGGGAAAAAAACCTGCTATGCCACGGCGGGATAGCCACACTGCATCATAAGCAGGAATACTTGCAGTCTAGGCTGAATTCGACGAGCTCCCTGGAAGATGGATGGAATGGAAACTGAAAGTACCCGTCCTTCCGATCCAGGGTTTAAGGAGTCCTGTCGCCTCGTTACCAGTCTGATCGATTCTGCTGTTCTACGTTGGCCGAAGTTTGTTCGACAAACTTGATCAGGGCTGAGAGGTCGACTACGGAACTCCCCTCTCAGATCCTTCCTTACAAGAAAGGATTGACTGAAGAGGCTGGGGGTGAAGCCGTCGATGATCCTATGGAAGACCTTCGCCTAAGGTATGGATCATTCTGCCCAACCGGGCAACTCTTGCTGACGCTATGGCATAGAGGTTCAGAGACACTGAATTCGCTGACAGAGACGGCAGGCGCGATATCCTTGGCTGATCACGGAGATTGTGCGGGAATGGGCATCGGGAAGCTGTCATTCGGATGAGTAACCTTAAGCATCCTCCCAGCGAAAAACCTGCAATCCTAGAGTTCGTGAACTCTGCCGCTCCTTTTAGGACTATGCCCCCCCGGGGGAGCCTCCCATGCCATCTGTTCCTGACAGGAGGAAACTGCAATTGGACACCTTGTCCCAGTTGTCGTAGCCGATAACTTAGGCCGACGTGGTTGAAAGAAAAGGGCGCTGGAGCCCTGCAGTCTGGAAGAAAGCGCCTTGGAGGAGTGAAAACGGAAGTCGATTTCCTCCGCACAGCCGCTGTCTAAGTCTCTGTCCTTGGGCACAAGCAAACTCTTCTCAAGGATGGAAGGGTGTCTGAGGTCGTCGACCTCCACAGATGAGACACCCGAAGGAAGCCCTCAGTCAGCGCGTCCAAATGGTACAACATCGAGCTTGTCCGCAAGTTAGATACTTAACGACGAAAGGCCAAGGTGCCTGAGCTCGAGAGGAGGAAAGTACCCATGATCTTCCTGTAGTTTCCTTGAACCAAACCTCGGGCCGTAACCAAGGAGAGAAAGGACCTGGTAAGCCCCCAGAGGAAGGGGTAAGCAGTCACCCCTTGTCCGATGGAGAAATCTTGAACGGAAAGCCCCCCCGCCAAAAATCCTTCCAGGGAATGATGGGGAAGGGCTAACCCAGGTTCTGGAAAGAGGAGTGTTGCTCAGATCTCCCTGAAGTTTCTCCTATTCTTGCAAGTGCCATGCTCTGCGTTTACGGGGTGAGGCCGTGTTCTGGAAATACGCTCCAGAAGAACTCGCCAGGCTGGCCATGCTGCGAAAACCCCATTGGGAATCGTGGTAGCAATTGCCCTGGAGCTCGCGCGATAGTAATTCAAAGATTTGCGCGTGGGCAAACGTGGAAGCGCCCATGCGCGGTAACGCAGGAACGCAAACGAAGGTGAGCGAAGGAGCGCAGAAGGCGTGGTAGGAAGGGCGAGAGCTTGTGGTCGGCAAGCGATAACCCATAGACGAGCAATGGATACTGCAAGAAATAAGCCGACGTTTGTGCGAAGAAACACTGTAGGTTCGAGCGACGGAACACCGTCGGTTCGCGCGATGGCGTGCGACGGAACACCGTCGGTTCGCGCGACGGAACACCGTCGGTCCTCGCAACGGAACACCGTCGGTTCGCGCGACGGAACACCGTCCGTCCGCGCGATGGAAAACCGTTGGTTGGCGCGCGGGCGAACATTGGAGAGCATGGGCGCGGACGCGCATGAGCGTAGACGTGCAGGCACGTGGGCGTGTGGGCGCGCAGGCGAATGATCACGCGGGCGCACAGGCAAGCGGTCGCGCAGGCGAGAGATCGCGCAGGCGAGAGGTCGCGCAGGCAAACGGTCGCGCAGGCGAACGGTTGCGCAGGCGAGCGGTCGCGAGGGTGGGCAGGTGAATGAGCGCGAGTCCGAGGCGGCGAACGCAAGCGTTAGCGCGATGGCGGGGAAACATGTGCCGCGTGGGCGAGGAAGACCGCTGGCGATATGGATCAACAGGCGATCAGTGGTGAGCTGGTGAGCGCTAACGCGCAGGTTGGCGATGGCGCGTTGTGGCATGCAGACGCGATGGTGAGCAGCATGCGCAGGTGAGCGATCGCGCGATGGCGAGCAGCATGCGAAGGTGAGCGATCGCGAGCAGCATGCGCAGGTGGGCGATCGCGCGATGGTGATCAGCATGCGCAGGTGGGCGGTCGCGCGATGGCGATCAGCATCCGCAGGTGGGCGGTCGCGCGATGGCGAGCAGCATCCGCAGGTGGGCGGTCGCGCGATGGCGAGCAGCATCCGCAGGTGGGCGGTCGCGCGATGGCGAGCAGCATCCGCAGGTGGGCGGTCGCGCGATGGCGAGCAGCATCCGCAGGTGGGCGGTCGCGCGATGGCGAGCAGCATCCGCAGGTGGGCGGTCGCGCGATGGCGAGCAGCATCCGCAGGTGGGCGATCGCGCGATGGCGAGCAGCATGCGCAGGTGAGCTAGTAACTGGCGAACCATGTTCCTTCAGAAGTGTTGGAGAACGTTGGCTGTAACACGCGGGCGATCCGGAGATCGCCGAGAGACAGGTGATCGCTGGCGAGCTGATGATTGCTGGTGAGCTGATGATCACTGACGAGCAGAAGGCAACGCGTGGAAGCCTGCGCATAGAAGAGTCCTTGACCCCGACCTGAACCGAAGTTCTAGATCGCGAGGGCGAACGTGGGCGCACAGGGCGCGTAACAGGAACCAACAGGAACAGCAGGGATGATCATCATGAGAGCGCTGACGAACAGGAGAGCGCTGATGAGCAGGAGACCGCCTGTGCGCTAACACTGAGCAGGAGCAGGAGAGAACACAGCAGAAGGGCGCGCAGGGGAACCCTGACACGCAAGGGAAGAACCCCCGTGGGAGGCAACCCTTTGCCCCGAAGGGATCGTTGTCCGTCGGGCTGACCGTTGCCCGTCGGTAGACGAGATCAGACTGCTGTCCATCTGCACCAAGGCGGAAGATCAAGAAAAAGGAGTTGTAGGCTGCAAACGGAGATTCAAAAAGGCGCCTCTTAGCACCCTTATAGGGAGATGAGAGGCCCTTACGACGAGGCGGACGGTGGGCCTTACGGCGAGGGAGGCCAACAGCAACAGAAGAATCCTCCGAAGAGGAGTCTCTATGAGTGTACTCTCTCGCGAACGAAAGAGAAACACTTCGTAGAAGAGACTGGTCAGCCAGTGACCTAAAAGGAGCAATCCTCCGAAGAGGAGCTCCTGCAGTTGCCCAGCCCCTTGAGCGAAACTGCAGGTATGATCGCTCAGCACCAAGAGCATAGTCGAACGAAAAAAAGGCAAGAGAAGAACCCCCCAAAAAGGGAAAAACTCAAGCCTGGACAGGAAAAACTTCCCTCGGAAGGAAAGTTACCCGCCCAAGGAGGCAAGCCTCCTGAGAGTTCTAAAATGAACTAGAGAGCTGTCCGTTGTCACGGGAGTACTTCCAGTAGAAGGAGACACGCCCCTGACGAAAATACAAGGGGGAGGCAGCAACAGCCGAATCCCCAGGACTCAACAAGACAGCTCACACCGTTGCCATATTACAGAAACGAACTAGATCGGTAACTGTAAAAAAATAAAACAAAAAGCATTAGTACACATTCATTCCCCCGGGAAGGCTCCGAAGAGGAATCCCGAGGGAAAGGAAACAAGAATTACACAACAGGCACGTGCCCTCACAACCACTTACACTCACGGAAGGAGAGCTGTAACCAACACAGAATTATAACAATTATAATTATGTAACTATGTAATTATGTAATTTAAAAATGAATGAACACTAAAGAACGAACGAAAACCAAGAAAGGAATCGTTCTACAAGCTGAAAAAAAAAAAAAACTACAATTAGATTCATAAACTAATTGAGACAAACGTACAGCGTAGCAACCCCCCCACACGGAAAGGAAGCAACAAGGGCGTAGTAACACGTAGTAAAAGGGTGAACGACCTCAAGAGAGAGAGAGAGAGAGAAAGACATAAGTCAAACTCGATCGCCACCCATAAAATTACGCCGTGGTGGCCTAACTGCCGAGGACTCCACGTAGATATCGTACACTACACACACAACTCTGAAAAGGAAACTTACTGATTTCTATACTCAAATATATATACAAACATGAAAACATGTTTACATATATATAGAGTAAATGAAAAGTAAGCGATTAAGTAAAGACAAAACAAACAATGGCTGCCAAGAGAGGACCAAGACAGAGACGTCTGTCACAGTCCGAGCCAAAAGTGAAAGTGAGCATTCATCTGTGTGTGAGGGGGGGAGGGGTAGCAAGCTACCACTCCCCTACCCCCCCCCCCGCTAACTAGCGCGGGGGTAATACACCCTTGTTAAATTCTAATGGCTCGCCATTTCAGCTGCGCTAAGAGGTAAACCCTCTGTAAATAGCGTGGTTTGTATTTCGGTTACGGAACAACTGATTATTTGCAGCAGAAATTAAGGTCAAATGTTGAAAACACATTATTTCATCATCATCATCTCCTCCTACGCCTATTGACGCAAAGGGCCTCTACAGTATTAGATTTCGCCAGTCGTTTCTATCTTGAGCTTTTAATTTAATAATTCTCCAATCATCATCTCCTATTTCACAATTCATAGTCCTCAGCCATGTAGACCTGGGTTTTCCAACTCTTCTAGTGCTTTGTGGAGTCCAGCTGAAAGTTTGGTGAACTAATTTCTCTGCCCAAACCCTCCCCCGCCACGGAGTAATGGGGTGCTAAGCATCTCTAAGTCTATAAATACTAAAGAAAATTTAAAACGTCATTCAAGCTAGAAAATTATATTTTCATATCTGATACCCGAGGTTGAAACTAAAATTATACTCTTCTTTGATACGCATTTAAGAAAAGTGTTTTTTTAACAGTGTCTGAGTACAAGTGGTCATTACCCTTTTATAGGAAATAAGAAGTGTTACTGGTGTTTTTAAAGGTACAGTATTTTTAATGGTTTTGATGGCATTATTCATTAGAAATACATACTTCTCCAGCAAAATGGACGGGTTAAACTAGGAAAAATTTCTGAAAATCAATTTCCAGGAGTGAAGCTGGTTAGGAAGCAAATGTGGGGTTTTAAATTTACCGAGACGTAGTTTTAGGGTAAGCTATGGATATGGTGGTCTAAGGACGTGTTCATGGGGGGGGGATGATCCCAATAGGTGTGAAGATAAGAATATGGCTCCCAGGCTAAGTTAGGTGGGAAACCTAAATGCAGAGATGACACTTCTTATTTTCTTCATTAGGAATATGGTACAGTAAATCTTCACCCACCTCCTCTTTCAATATATATATCATATGTAATTAGGATAATCAATTGTAGTTGGTTCTACAATTAGTACACTATTTGGGGTGTATGTATGATAACGACCACCTGTACTTGTAACGACGGCTGACTAAGAATACAACAGGGTAAGGGAGGGTCGCAGGGGGGCGTTAGCTCAACCATTAGGTAATAGGTAAGGACACTGCTTGTAGGCTACGTTAGGGGGGAGAGTTTAGGTTAGTTGTCCATTTTTCATGTATGAGGGAGGAACTGGCCGCTGATATGCAAAGGCTAAGAACTATTCTTGTATATTGTATTTGTGTATATTCATTAAAAATACACATTATATAATGGATTTGGAATAAATCGAAAGGAGTACAGTACTTACTTTGTAACTTGATGAATTTCTAAAACTATTGTATGATTAAATAAAATGTCAAAATCTTCTACCTTTGTGCCCTTTTAAAAACGGAATATGATAAAAGAAAATCCAGGTAAACATTAACATCGTCTGCGCAAAGGGCAATGGTGTGATACGTAGGGAACAATGACCAGCCTATACCATAGCAACAAGAACATGAAACACATACGTATACTGCAAAGAAAATATCAAGGAATAGAAAAAAAAAACAATGAATCGTGATGAATAATGTGAATTACTTTTCACCCACCTTTAAATATGACTACTTGAAGAAGAGACTAAGGAAACGTGAGAAATCTTTCTTCTTCTTCTTCTCTTTAAATGGGAGATTGTTTTTCTTAGCTTGTTTACAAATATAAAGATTCCAATACCAACAAGTTTCGAATTGAATCTTGTTATATATTTAGAATTTATTGGGCTTTAAAACAAAAATATTCTAGAGTCAGATTTTCTTGTCTACATGATATGGACAAGACCATTTTTATATGTAATTGTTTTCATTAGATTTGTTTATTTTTGCATAAAGCAGAAAAATATTCTAGGTTCAGAACCTCCTGTCTAGATAATATGGATAAAACAAGTTTCATATTGTATCGGTGTCTGATATTAGGTAATACTTCTAATTATATTCGTTTAATACTGTTTCAGATTAGATATAATTAAGAAACAAAGGTTTCTCTTTTCTTGTATTGTCTGTAACGGATAAGAAAAAATCAGGACTGTAATTGCATTCATAACACAGAATTGTCATGAACAAAATTTAAGAGAGAAGTTCTTTTAATACAGATGAAAATTATAAGATAATTAATGAAAAGCATCTAAAGAATGTATGAAGGCCAGATCTCCTTGGACTAAAGTCGTCCTGATTCGAAATGAGTTTAACGAGTACCTTAACAAAATATTTTCTTTTTTTATTGAAAATCAAAGATTATATAATTCATAAAACCTATTACGCGTCTAAAGATAAACTAAGCTAACACTCCTACAGATTATAAAAAAATTGCAGGTAGCAGGTGGGCCAAGGCACCAGTCACCCTTTGAGATACTACTGCTAGAGATATATTGGGTCCTTTGACTGGCCAGACAGAACTACATTGGATCCCTCTCTGGTTACGGCTCATTTTATCTTTGCCCACACATACACAGAATAATCTGGCATATTCTTTATACATTCTCCTCTCTCCTCATACGATTCCAGGTTCCTCGTTCCTCTCTACACAACACTGTGATTGTGGAATTTGTGGGCACACTTGACAACACTGATATTACCAAACAATTCTTCTTCTCTCAAGAGGTTAACTTCTGCACTGTAATAGTTCAGTGGCTACTTTCCTCTTGTTTAGGGTAGAAGAGACTCTTTAGCTATGATAAGCAGCTCTTCTGGGAGAAGGACACTCTAAAATCAAACCATTGTTATCTGGTCTTGGGTAGTGGCAGAGCCTCTGTACCATGTTCTTCCACTGTCTTGGGTTAGAGATTTCTTGCTTGAGGGTACTACTCGGGCACACTATCGTGTTTCTCTTCTTATTGTTATTTTAAAGGTTTTATCCTCTTGTTATTTTCAGTTTTTTATAGTTTATAGATGAAAGAATTGTTTTAATATCATAATTGTTCTTAATCTTCTCTTGCAGTTTTTCCTAATTTCCTTTCCTCACTGGGCTATTTTTCCATGTTGGAGCCCTTGGTCATATAGCATCCTGCTTTTCCAACTAGGATTATTGCTTAGCAAGTAATAATAATAATAATAATAATAATAATAATAATAATAATAATAATAATAATAATAATAATAATAATAATAATGTTTTATCAGCTACGTCTTTAACAAATAAATTATAGATTTCTAAGGAGAAATAAAAAAAAGAGAAATACGCAAAAAAATATAATAATTTTATGCTCGAATATTGCATATAGAGAGTTTTTGGGACCTTTGGCTGGTCAGACAATACTACATTGACCCCCCCCCCCCTCTGGTTACGGCTCATTTTGTCTATGATTACACATACATCGAATAGTCTGGCCTATTCTTTACACATTCTCCTCTGTCCTCATACACCTGGCAGCACTGTGATTACCAAAAAAATTCTTCTTCGCTGAAGAGATTAACTCCTGCTAGGTAATTGTTCGGTGGGTACTTTCCTCTTGGTAAGCGTAGAAGAGACTCTGTAGCTATGGTAAGCAGCTCTTCTAGAAGGACACTCCAAAATCAAACCATTGTCCTCTAGTCTTGGGTAGTGCCATGACCTTCCACTGCCTTGGATTAGAGTTTTGTATTGATTGATTATTACTCCTCTTGTAGTTTTTTATTTCCTTGACTCCTTTCCTCACTGGGCTATTTTTCCTTGTTGGAGCCCTTAAGCTTATAGCATTTTGCTTTTCCAACTAGGGTTGT